>NW_007579198.1:0-3445 GCF_000690725.1 Stegastes partitus
TCCAGAACAGCTCAAAATGTGTTCAAATTATGATAAAGCTCGTCTGAAATGACAATAATGAAAAATTATCAAGCCTTGAAAACGGACAAAAAGTAAAAATCTTCAAATAAATGTGGTTTTGTGTCCCTGGAAAATTCCTGTAAGTGTATATATGGATGGATATATATGGATGGATCCATGTTTCCTGCTAAAAACAGCCTTTGGTCCACATTTCACCAACTTCAGAGGCTCTAACATCCGCAGAGTTTGATGTGTTGTGAGACAAGGCTCCAGTTTGTTTGATGTGAACTCGGTGGTTGGAACTAAAACGGGCGTTCACAGAGTCTGTATGTTGGTGTCAAATGTGCAAAGCTGCTTCCACGTCGTCTTCATGTTGAACTTTAACAACAGTTCTCCTGAACTGTTTAAATCCAACCTCTGAGTGTTTATTTGTTTCCCGCCGACCGACTGTAAAGAGCTGCTCTTCCTCCTTCATCACTTCACTTCGTCACTCAGCTGCGTCATCCGTCTTCTGGACGTCTGCAACAGGCCAAAAGATCACCAGACTTTTCTAAAGTCTCAGGATTTGTCGCTGAACTAAACCGACACATGAAGCCCACTGCTGCAAAATGAACATCAGTGATTCATGAATGTGTCAATGCAGCTGCACAGGTTTTATCTTTAGCTGTTAATGAACCAAGTTTGGTTGAATTCAAACTCTCCTCAGGCTCCTTTTACATTTAAACACACTTGATGGATCTTTTAAGGGTATTTAAAAATGTTTCCTAAAATGTAAAAATAGTCAAAAGTTTCAGTCAAAAACTCACATACAGACGCTCAACAGAGGAGCTCAGTTTTCAGATTTCAGGGGGAATCGTCTTCGATGTTGAAAACATTTGCAGCAAAGGGCTTTTATTTTGTAAAACCACTGCAGCAATAATTCACTGTGCCTGAATCTTGTGTTTTCCTTCATCGAAATAAAGACATTTCCAGCATAATTCGATGCAAAAAAAAAGGAACAAACTGGTGCATAAAAAAATCCCTAGAATGCAAAAAAATGAAGTGTTTCCTGAAGAAAAGGTTCAGTGAAGGAGTTCAGAGGTTCCCAGTTAAACAGTAAAACGGTGCTTAGACGCATCAATAAGCAGCGAGTCAGTGTTTTCTGGACCATACAGCTGTTGTTTCTGCAGCGTTTCAGTCGTTAAGTTGCAGAAATGCTGTTTAATCATTGATCGGACACATCTAGAGACGCTTCAAACCGGAGAATCATTACATCAGAGAATCATTAAATCCACAGACGACAAATCAGGCGTCTGAAAGTTTACTTTGGGGTTCAAACCGCGCAGCCGTCGGGAAGCGTTTCCGCCTCGAAGCTCCAACAGGCCGCGACCAGCAGAACAAACACGAGGTCAAGGCGGCGACGGGCCTCAGAGCAAACAGCCGGAACACGAGCTGCAGCTCAACCGAGTGAATACATCAGGACAGATCCGGGTCCAGATCTCGGTTCTTATCGGTTCTGAGCTCCGCTGAAACATTAAAGTTCACAGAAACAGTCAAGTTGTCGTTTTTAAAATCAGAAGCAGTTGAGTGTTTTCCACCAAACACGTTCACACGCTGCAGTTAAAACCCTCCAAGTGTTTCATATGCGGTGATTTTACCCGAGTCATGACGGACTACTTCATCAGATTTAAAGATCTACAGATCGATGGTGTTTGATCACAGAGCCGGTGAAACATGCTTCTAAAAATAAAGTGCAAAATACATTTCAACAGTTTTTAAATGTAGTTTTTGAACATTTTATAGATTTTTTTTGTGTCGTGTTAAATTATCGGATAATTTCCTTCAGTGTTAATAAAGTTCTGTCTTAACCTACAAACCATTAAATCACAGTCCTAATCTACACACAGACAAATAAAACTATCAGTGCCAGAGTTTCAAAGTCCTTCTTTTTTAGGGAACAGTACGAAATAAAATGATTTCTTTAGTTTTTAATAATAATTCTTCCTGCTCTAGTACATTACAGACAATAACATCGAGCACAATCACAGAATATTAATTTACACGTAGGGAGTAAAAAAAAAAAGTAAATAACGTCCAAATAAAAAATCAGTGTTTTTACTTTTTCAAAAAAATTTAATTTCTTTTACGTTTGACTGTAAAATGAGACTTCTGTACAGACTTAAGCTAAATAGTTTATTTTCAACATTCTTATAGGTTTTGAATGTAACAGGATTTTTGTCAGACTTTTTTACTTTCACACTTTTGCCGCCATTTTTTTTTTTCCAGTTTAACTGATTTAAATATTATTTGAAGAGGTCAAAACTCCATTTTCACAAACCTTCAGAAAACCCACCTGTCCCTCATTTCCACTGAGTCGAATCCACTCAGCTTCAGGTTGACTGATGTCATGTCAAGCAAACAACAACAAAATAAGTTTTCTGAAAATCTACAGAAACTACAGAATCTGTTCTTGCAAATGAACTCTTCAGTTTGAACCCATCAAACCCCAAAGCTTCCTGCTTTGCTTTGCTTCTGATCATCACTCGTGTATTTTTCCAACGTGACTTCCTGCTCATCTCTCTGACAGCAGCAGCAGCAGCTGAGTCCTTCCCTCGATTTACACCCGTCTTTGTGTTCCTGTTAAATATTTTTGCTCCGTTTCGCTGCAAATCTGCCACAGCGAGACACAAGCGCAGAAACGCCTCCGCCGGCCGCTATAGAGACGCTACATTCCAGCCCTTTGTCCGCCGGAGCAGCTGCTTCAAACCCGCCGCCCCTTTTTTATATCTCACCTTGTTGTTTGGGGAGCGGCGGCGGCGCTCGCATTCCTCCCCTCGGCCGCCGACTGCATCTTTTCTAAGGACGACGTGTACGCAGTTTAACGTCCGCGGCCTCCCAGACAATGGCCCACTTGACCTGTGACCCCGCCGAGGAAAAGCCGGGCCTTAATCTGATGTCGAGATCCTCCGCCGCCTTTGTCCGGGCCGGAGGGGGTCAGCCGCCGCATCTGCAGGACAATTTGTTTGTCCCACAGAAACTGGGCCCACCAGGGAAGATGGCGCTCCGTCCACTCGTCTGCTGACCCTGTTTTCACCCTGAAGGCCGTCGCTCGGCTTCAGCTGCCGGCAGGAACCAGCAGCCACCTCACATCTGCACCAACCACCAGGAAAACACGTCACACGGGTCGATTTAACGAGATGTTTGGCACATTTGTTCTACGTTTGCATCATGAGCTCTGACATGGATTCAAAGTCTTCAAACAAATGACAAAAGGTTTAGTTTGAGCTCATTTGGTTTAAAATTTGCATTTTGGGGCCTTAAATTGCTTCAGTTCTTCAAATAATTAAGATATGAAACATTCACCACAACATTTTTTTTTGTTAATTGTGTAGCAAATGTAGTAATAATATATATACAAATGAACCAACCACCAGGAAAACACGTCATTTGAATCAATAGTATGCCA
>NW_007579198.1:5133-64100 GCF_000690725.1 Stegastes partitus
TGTTTCCATTCTGGGAAACATGTTCAGCTGAAGTTAATTATTCCGTTTACAGAAGAAACAGGCTGGAGGACTGTAATCAGCTTGATTCTCTTGGAAATGATCGTAAAGACCAGAAAAAAAACAAAAAAAACAACATCATTTACATCAAATGTTCATATCTGTGTAGCTTCTCTTATTACATGAACAGCTGAACCTAAAACAAGTTTTACTTTTGCACTTTTTTTCCTGAAACATCTGCAGATAAACTTTTACATCTGTACAGTCGAACATGAAGCTGCAGGAGGCTAATGGTAGTTAGCCTAGCTTAGCATAAACCCTGGAAACAGTAGGAAACTGTTAGCATGGTTCAGTCAGCGTCTACTAGCGCCTCTGAAGTTGTCTGAAAAGCTTGTTACGCAAATGCTGTGTTTCTGTTTTGGAAAGTTATTAGAAACAACAAAATTTGAAAAAAAACCAAAACAAAACAAAGCCCCAATTTTGCAAAAAAAGATGCTACGTTCCTTTGAGGTTGTGGTTGACGTTTTCAATGAGCAGTTAATGCGCATAACGGAAGACGGAAGCTCCTTTTTCGAATACGTTTTTCCTGTTTAAGGTCAAAATTCAGTTTGTTTTGGTTTTTAATTGGTTCGCAAACAGCTGATTTGCTTTTTTTTTTTTAATCGAAGCTAATGTAGCTAGCCTTTAGCCTTTAGCGCCAGACAACACAATCTTGTTTATTCGCTGCGTAACAACTAGCCTAATCTTGATTTTATTTATTTTGTGACATTTTTGAAGTTTGGTTCAAATTGATTTGATAATTAAATTGAAACAGAGACATAATTACAGCTGAATCGATGAGGTAAAAGTGCTGAAGCATTGCATCAGATAAAGTTAATGAAAACGGCAAAATACAAAATAAAAAAATCCCCAATTTCGCAAAAAAAAAAGATCTTATGCTCCTTCGAAGTGGTCTTTGACTTTTTCTAAAAGCAGTTAATGTACATAAGGGAAGAAGAAAACATCATTTTCAAATATGTTTTCCCGGTAAAAGGTCAAAATTGTTTGCAAACAGCTGATTTTGCTTCTTTTATCAAAGCTGACGTAGCTAGCCTGAAGAGCCAGACAGCACAATTTTGTTTATTCGGCCCGTAGCAGTTAGCCTCATCCTAACTGTCTGTATTTTTTGTGACATTTTTTTTAGTTTGGTTCAAATTGACTTGATAATTAAACGGAAACGCAGTAAACAGTTGGAATTACAGCTGAACCGATAAGGCTAAAGAAGGCATTAGCGCTGTTTTTGATGTGCATTTTGAAGCATCGCATTAGATAAAGTTAATGCAAATGGCAAAATTAGAAAGAAGCAACTTCCTGGGTTTCTTAGAAGCTGAATCCTCCTTTTACGAATAAGTTCTGATGCATTTCTTTTGCTGTCTTTGAGTCTAGACAACATAAAACCTGATCGGCATGAAGGAATAATTACAATTTGTCCAACTGAAAACAATTCCTGAACACTTTTCTCCTGTTAATGGACAAACTTTATTTTATTATTTTAATTTTTAGGATTTTAGCGCCACCTTCTGCCCAGTTTACCCAAAAGCAGGCAATGAAAACATAATTTACATTTATGTTGCGACGTTCTCAGAGTTGACTTTAAATTTGCTGGACAATCACATCGTTTGTTTTCGCTGTTAGCTGTTCTACTTTTGTGTGCCACTTTACGCTGCTAGCGTCGGACAAAGTCAGGCTAACTGTTTCCACCTGCTTCCAGCCTTTATGCTAAGCTAACTAGCTGCAAGCTAAACTTAGCGCACAGACACAAGAGTGGTGTCAATCTTCTCATCACAGAAAAAATACTCGACTATTATTTTCAGGATTTGGTCAATTTTGTGACTTTTTTTGTCACTTTTTTGTGATAATTTCAAATCATATTCTCACATTTTTTCTAATTTATTAAGTTGATGTAAATCTTTTGCCTTGAATTCACATGAATATTAATATTACGAGTATTATATTTTGGGATTTATTGTCGTAAATCAGATGAAGTAAGACTGAGTGTGATAGAAAACTGAAAATGGGGCTTTAGTTCACTTCTTTTGCAACGTGCCGCCTTAACTGAGCTCCAAATCACAGCAAAGGCCTTCATTTGTTCTCTCATTAGACTTTGAAATGTGTGTTTTAAAGGAGAATAAATGAGCTAAATGAAGAAGTTTGAATGTGTGATGGAGCTCTGTTGAGGTGGAACAGTGTTAAATGAGAACAGAGTTCTAGTTAATGAACATGAAGGTGACGTTGAAGGAGACCAGCTGGACCTCCTCAAGACAGAAAAAGAAAGAAAACAAATGAAGAGTTCATTTGCAACAACAGAAACCTCCATCTTCACAAACCTTCAGAAAACCCACTGTTCCATCGTCTACCTGAGACGACATCAGTCAAACTTCAGTTGTCTCTATTTGTGTCATTTCTGCTGAGTCCAATCCGCTCAGCTTCAGTTTGACATCATCTCAAGCAAACAACAAAAAAACAAGTTTTCTGAAAATCTACAAAAATGGAGTGATCTGTTTTTGTAAATGAACTCTTCAAGTGTTTGAGGTATCGACAGTTGGGTCTCAAACTGTATCACAAAGTCTCCATCTGGCTGAAGAAACCAGTTTTCCTGATTTCAGCTGCAGCCGGTTTGAACTCTGCTGACTGGAGAAGAAGTCTGATCCTGGACTACCTGCAGCCACACGACTCCACCACCATGTCCTCGTACTGCTTGTAGACCACGTTGTTCCCGGAGTCGATGTAGAGGATACTGATGGGGCTGAGCTTGGACGGGGCGCAGCAGCTCGGCGGCATGTTGCTGGGGTTCATGGAGTTCATGAGCGTCTGGATGATGGCGTGGTTGGTGGGCTCCAGGTGGGAGCGCAGCGGGAAGTCGCACACGCCCTCGCAGTGGTAGGCCTCGTAGTCCAGGGGGGCGATGATCCAGTCGTCCCAGCCCAGCTCCCGGAAGTTCACGTGCAGAGGCTTCTTGCTGCACCTGGACTTGGACTTCTTGCCGTGCCTCTTGCCGTGGCGGGTCTTGGACGCCGCCGTCCGGCGCCTCCGGCTCCTCTCCCTGGGCCTCCTCTCCAGGCCCAGCAGCGCTCTGCCCTCCCGCCGCTCGCTGAACAGCGTCTGCCTCCTCTTGGAGCGGGTGAACACCACCAGGATGGCCTTCTTCTGCTGGGGCCTGGCGTGTCGGTGCAGGCCCAGCAGGTGCAGGTCCAGCTCCCTCTCGGGGTTGTCCAGCATGGCCCTGAGCTCCAGGCAGAAGTGCTTCCCGTGGCTCAGGTGCTGCCGCTCTCTGAATATCTCCCACACGTCCAGGACCTCCCACTTGGGCCGGTGGGAGTCCTGCAGGTCCAGAGTTCTGGAGTCGAGCAGCTGCTGGTCGTGGCAGGAGAGCAGCTGGACGTCGACGGGCTCCGTTTCCGAAATCCTGAAATTCCCAGACACTTTGGTGTAAATCCTGAGCTCGGCTCCCAGAACCTCGGCTTTCTCCGACAGGGTTGAGACATCGAACAGATACTGCTGCCTCCTCAGAGGGGAGAGTGGGAGGTCATCTGTGGAAAGCATTAAACCGCAGGTCAGACACACCAGGGGGATGAACAAACCACAGAGGGAAAAATCCACTATTGTCTGCACTCAACTCGCCTGGGAGATCAAGCATTCATAAATCCCACCTGCACACTCACACTGACTCACACTGCGCAGCTCCACATACCTTCTCCAGTGTCCACGAAACTCGCAATAGTGTTTGCAGCCTTCGAAGAGCGAAAAAAGCTGGCGTTCAGCCCCAGCTTCTCCGCCGTGGAGAAGGTTTTATAGATGGACAGCATGTAGTCGTGAGGCTCGACGGAGTCTTTGGATGTCGCCTTGTTGTTTCTGTCCAGTGACGGCGGCGCGTAAAGCTCCTTGAAGTACTTTTCTTGTCCGTCAAAAATCTTCGCCACCAGGCTGCTCTTCGGAGGAGCTGGAGGGAAAATAGCAAGAGTCCTGCAGCAGGGCAGATCCCAGAGCAGCACCAGAGCCCCGCACAGGAAGGCGAAGTGGCAGAGATCCATCCTCGGAGCCTGAGCCGCGGCCGGAGGACCAGAGCTGCATCCACTCTGCAGCAAGTGGCTGCTCGGCTCAGTGCGCGCAGCTCCGGAGGACAGGCGGTGCGAAGATTTAAGAAAGGGGCCCGAGAACACGCCCACATTGTACCGTGGTCGTGAAAGGCTAAATGGAGGGCGCAAATTAAGGCTGTAAAACTAATTGTTCCTCTGTCGGCCGTCGCCTCCCTCCTCCCGGGGAGCCAGATGTGCGCTGAAAAGCTGCGCGTAAACTTCTGCTCCTGTTGGTTTGTCCCCCCTCCAACCCTCCCCCCAAAAACCCCTGCTCGTACACAATCAAAGTGGATTTTGAATTTTTAAGTTGGAGCCTCAACTTGTAGGTTTCTCCCTGATAAAGCAGGAGTTTAAATCTTACAACCGTGAGTTGAGGGTTTACTGGAGTCTCGTGCCCTCTAGTGACGCACAGGAACAGCGTCGTTGCGCAAAAACCGAAAAAGAAAAACGTGGCAGTCAGTGTGCGTCCTTCAGCACCACGGACAGAGTCTCTACTGGGCCTGAACACATAATCAAACCAAGAAGTAAACGCACAGATAACAATGAAAAATAGAATTTATTGAAAAAAGATGAAAATCATCAAAATGCAACAGTTTGTTTTCATCACATTCACAACATTCATGTTTTCCTGCAGATTCAGCTTCACTATTGCACTTTTTAAAGACCTGATTTATTGTAATAGTCACATAAAAAATAACACAATGAAACAACCCAAAAAAGACAAAGAAAAACCTTCATGTGGATAAAATATTCAAGAAGTATAGCGAGCAAAAATATAATCGCAGCATTTAGTATTTTAGCAAATTCAAACCCTTTTTTTTTTTCAACTGTTTAAAAAAAAAAAAAATCACATTCAAAACCTTCATGTTTTCCTGCAGATTCAATTCACTATTGCACTTTTTTTGGGGGGGATCTTACACCTGATTTATTGGATAGCCACATAAAACTCACCCTAATAAAATCACCTAAAAGGACAAAGAAAACCTTCATGTGAAAATATTTAAAAAGTACACTGAGCTAAAATACAAACACAGCATGTAACGATGTTCCAGCAGCCTCTGATCAACAGAATGGACATCAGGCAACATCTGGGAATGATAAAGGGCACACAGCTGATTGAATTTAACCCCTTTCTAGCTAGAATAATAGAAATTAGATCAACTTTTTCTCCATGTGCATGCTGCGTTCATAGTTGAGTTCAGTTTGTGTTACTTGGCGGAGCTGCTCCTCTCATAGTGGATAAAACGTCCTTCATGAAACCCTGCTGCCTGGAACCTCTAACATATGGGGATGGCGTCGGAGCAGCAGGCCACGGAGTAGATGACGCTGACCAGACACAGGCTGCCGGCGGACACGACGGTGCTGGAGCCGAACACGCTGCCGTCGGTGGTCGTAGGCCCGTCCGTCGTCGAGGTGACGGTGGTCGGGGTCTCGGTGGTGGTGTTTTTCTCCTGGACGGAGAAAGCTCTGGACTGGGCGCTCCACTCCTTCAGAGTGAAGACCATCGTCAGGTTCTCGCCTGCAGGGAGAAGACGAGCGATTACTGAGGTGCTCTGGTTTTTATTTGTTAATACATTTTCTTGCACGAGACACGATCCCGTCCCTCCTGTTCTGGCCTCTGAGCGCTGTCCTTCCAGGACGTTTTAGGAAACATCTTAGGAGTTTACTGCCCAACTGTTGTGGTTCTTTTTCATTCATTTTTAAACATTCTCAGGTTTATTTTTGTCTCACATGTCTATAGAGGTTTCAGTTGTTCCGTTTGTGTTTTTCCCTCCTTTTTTGATCGACTATCACTGAGTCTCCTCTGATCTCAACCTCCACTTTTAAGGCCTGAATCTTCACAGACCTAACTGATGCCACGGCTCTACTCCTTGTGAGCTCATGAGTGATCGAAACCGCATCAAAACGAGGAATTAGATGTTTTTTTGGAAACACTGGATCGGCGTTAAAAAAACAGAAGGAAAGAAAAGTGAATTTGTGCTCGTGTTTCATTCACAGTTTCACCATTAGCTGCTCGGTCGATCATTTCCTGTTTGTGACATTACAGTGTTTATATATGTCATCAAAACTACAAAAAAGTCAGGAAAGCCAGCCACATCTGTACAAACTATAATTCACTGGGTCTCAGCGTGTTTTAGGACAGATGTCAAGAGTTTACGGATCGTTTTTAAGGCCCTTCTCTTCTGGTATTTAATTCATTTTGGTTTGTTGTTTATTCTCAGTAGTTCTCCGGTGTGTGTTTCTCGTAGTTTTACTTCTTCTGTTTGTGTATTTTTCCTCCGTTTTGATTGTCTGCGCCACCCTCATTGGTCTCACTTGTCTCAGTTCATCTTTTGATTATTTTAACTCATTAAATGATTCATGAAAACAGTTAATTTTCCTCCAGAAAATGAAATAAATTACCATTTCACTTAAGTGGATTTTATTCTGACATAATGCCACACGGTGTGAAAATTAAGTAAACTAGAAACTCCAACATCATAAAACCAAATGAAAAGGTGCCTTATTGTTTAAGTCAGTAGTGAAACTCCAAAAGAAGTTTCTCTTGAACCCCTGAACAAAGTGAAAAAGCACACGGCAGCTAAAAACAACTCATATTCTGCTTGTTTTCAGCTTTGCATTTTCTCAGAACATCAACTATGTCAGTTTGGAACACGCTCTGTAAATGATTGTTGGTGTTATTGTTCTGTGTTATTTGGTGAAGGTACCGCTGTTGGCGATGGACAGGTCGGTGAAGTTGGCCCAGCAGCTGCTGAACAGGATGGTGGCGTTTCCCTCCAGTCCGTCCACGCCGTCTCCACTGGAGCTCTTCAGACTGGCTGTTACTGTGAGAGTCGTCACTCCCACCGAGACGCAGTTTCCCTGCAAACGACAACACAGGACCAGAGTTAATACACAACATATGACCCCGGTGGAGCAGATCGCTCCAAACAAAGGGAGCTCGACTGAAGGAGTGATGATGTCGGCGAACCCAACAGGAGGTGATAAAAGCCTAGAACCAGCTCTACCACTTTCCTAATTTCCTAAAAAAAAACACCTCAACTTAAATTACTGGAAAAGAGGTGCAACAATCACCCATGCAGTCACTAGAATTCAAGCCTCCGACCTCACAGCAAATGATAACATTTACTTCTTTGACCCTCTGGATCCAGAAACCCGCCGGAGGGTTTGAAAGGCCAATCAAATCCATCGACCTCCAACCATCTGCTCAGACTCCTCACCTTCTCGTCCACAGCCATCAGACGTGGCTGCTGGTTAAGAGGACCGATGAACTCTCCGACTACCGGCTCCTCCACCAGCAGCAGGTCGGCCACGGTGGCCACGTAGCTCTTCTCCGGTTCCTCTCTCGTCACTTCCTCTGTTGCCACCTGACGTTTAAAACAGAAAAAAAAAAAATCACTGAATCTACACAAAACAGAGTTAAAGCTACAGCTGAGCTTGTCATACTGTGGTTTTGGATTGTTCTACTTTCTCTTCTGTAAAAACTTGACTTTGTGGGTGTTTTTTTTAAAATACTTCTTCCCTTTGTCTGTGTTTCCCTCCTGTTTCAGCTGAATTCTCTATGCATATGTAGTCTTGTGTCTGCCTTTGCTATTTGTCAGTTTGTACGTTTATTTTTTGTCCCCCGTTTTGCAAACCCATGAGGACGGCTCTTGTAGAAATTAACGAACTGCTGTTTAAGTCGCACACATGCACAGAGGAATGTGGAAACCAGGCATGTTTGCTGTCACGTTTCTAATGCCTGATTTGATTTTCTGTACTTTCTTATATTCCTTTTCACTTGATTACATTATGAAGCTTGTACTTCCCCTAAATTCTCCAGCTACCTTGTGTTTGTTCCCCACCTTCTGTTAAATGCGTTTTGCTTCGTTAAAACCTCTTTCTTGGGTTCTATTTTCAGATTTCTCTATGACATCACAGACCAGATGTTGGTCCGGCTCACCTCCTTCCAGCTGGGGTCTGAGGATGGAGGAGGCGGCGGGACGACGCCCATCGAGGAGACGTTAAAGCCGATGGACTGACTGATGTTTCCGGAAACTGCCGCCTGGACCAGATTATCTGCAATGTTCTTCAGCAACGTGAAGTCCTCCTCGTCTAGAAAGAAAAAACAGCAACACAGAGGAGTGAGTTTCATTTGTGCTTGTCTGAATTCACACCTCAGACCTCAAACAGCCTTCCTCTAACCGTCGGTGGTGTTGGTGGCTTGCTGGACCGGAGGCTTCTTGATCTCCACCTCCACCTTGAGGCCCGTCGATCTCTTCCGGCGCCGTCCGTCCCCCCTGATGATGTTGGTGATGCGGATCATGTTGGCGGGAACTTGGAGGAACGTGGCGAGGTTCCGGACCAGGTTGTCCCCGAAGAACTCGTCCTCGGTCAAGGCGGGCAGGTCGAAGGCGATGACGAGGACTGGGGCGGTCCGGATCTCCACCGGTTTGGAGCCTCTCACCACCACCTTCAGCATCTTGTTGTCCTGGTCGAAGTAGTTGGTGCCCAGAGTGGCGTTCAACTGAGGGACGTACTGACCTGAAAAAAATCAGACAATATGACAACTGAACTGATGAGAAAAACCTCAGTTCTTCATTCTTGGTGATCAGACTTGATTAATTACAGACAGAAAACCATATTTCCTTCATTAACTGCGACTTTAACGATTGTCCCCATTGATTATTGGTCATTTTTAATGTTTAAATTTAGGCTGCGGAGCCTTCAAGGGATGAAATAAAAGTCTGAAAGTCTCCGAATGCCTTGGTATGCTTTGAACTTGTTGCAAAAAATGAAATATACAAAAATTTGCATTAAATTGCCTGAAATTGTTGGTTTTGGAAACACTTCTTGAGTTGATAACAATGAGATTCATGCTCCTGTAGATGCTTTCAGGTGCTTGTAGAAAGGTATGTAATGTGCATTTATCACTTTAGATAAACAGACAGAACACTTTTATTGATCCCCGTAGAGAAAAGACAGAGTTGCAGAAGCAATGTCCATTTCTATTTTTAAAATATATCCACATGTGCATGAAATAATCCTCCACTAGATCAAGACATGGAATACAAAAAGACAGAACTCTTAAACGTGCGGAGAATCACAGCCATGTGGCGTTACGCTCACGTTATTTGTGTCTGTGAACCGTCAGTACCTGCAGATATCGGCTTCTTTAAGGTGTAGTCGCTTCGGTCAGCGTTCCACTCGGCATTAGTGGGAACGACCAGCGTGTTGTCGACGTATACGTCCAACCGCTGAGGTTTGGAGTAGAAGACGGACACCACGATGCTCTGAACAAAACAAAGACACGCTTGATTAACAGCTACATAAAGGGAGTTAATTAGACCTGAAGTGAAGGTTCACATCTGGCTTACAGGTGTGGTCATCTTAGCAGTGGACGTAGGTTGTTTCAATAACGTCTCTGCCTCAACAACTCTAAGTGTTTTTACTGTAAAGCCTCACATCACTGTCCACAAAAACTCTAAGCTCTACACTGTAGAGTAGAAACACTGGAGCTGTGAGTCAGGTGTCAGATGTTGGATGATGTTATGCTGGATGAAATCAGGGTTGAACCTTTTGAGAAGAATCTGGAGGCTCAAGATGGTCGCTGGACCGAGTACAATGAAGTTAAAGGTTGTAAAATAATCCCCTCTTATATCTACCTGACAAACATTACTGTAAAGTCACTAAAACATTCAGATCAGAGCCGTGTCATCCGAGACGTGCACCGACCTCCGATGGATCAGCGTTGAGCATCATGAGGCGAAGCTTCTGTGGACTGACGCTGGTGAAGAAGACGTCGAAGTAGCGGTTGGTGGCCACGATGCTGTGAAACAGGGACACCCTCTTCTGGCAGGTGTAGCCTGAACACCAGCCGTGATCCTGAGGACCTGGACACAAAGACCGCATCAAAAACACATTCCTCTGGTGTTTCAGAGTTGATTTGTAATTCTGCAAGAAGTACCATTGATCAGATCCACAAATCCGTCTCCGAGCACGGCGACGGGCGACAGACGTCTGGTCTCCGTGTCCGAGTCGAGACTCTCGATCACCAGCATCCTGTAGTTCAGGTCGAAGCACTTGTAGCTCTGCCAGGAAGTCATGTAGGTGCAGTTTTTCCTGATCACACCTGAACACAGCATTTGAGGAAATATGTTTGTCTTAAGAAGAGCCAGACAGGAGCGTGAAGGTGGAGGTGTTTAAGGTTTAAATCACGGGAATGAATTTAACCCGACGAACCCCAAAGCAGTTTCTGGGCGTCACAGTTTTTTACTCACTGTGGGTTCTTGTTTTTTTTTTAAACTAAAGTCCTGCACCTCTATGGAAACAACACAAACATGGCAAGAAGTACAGAGAACTCAGAAACGTCTTCTGTGCGGTAGGACACAGTTATGACACCATAAATCATAAAAGTTACATTTCTTTGGTTATTTAATTTACAATACTTGAAAGAAACTGGAATCAACACGTGCAACACCTTTAAAGTGTCCACATATGACATCCAAGCTCAACATACAACAGATATTTTACTTTTTTATATTTTACAACCTCAAACTGTTGGCCAGTTTACTCCACATATTAAGGCAAGAAGAATATCTCATCATGCAGAACTTATCTCCCAACAACTTGCTGACAACGTGCTTCTCTGCCTGTATTACTGATCCGGTATGTTTTATTTTCCTCATGGTCTCTCTTGACAACTCGTCTATGTGCAAACACAGCCTGCAGTTCAGCCGAATGGCCCTAAAGTCACGTGATTGGTGGTTCTAGCAGCAGTCGTGGCATTTTATTTATTTATTTATTTATTTTTTTTTACAGCATCTGGTCCAAACAGTTGGTTCAACATTAAATATCTTCTTTCAGTTTTTACATTTTAGAAAAATAGCGTGATCCGGCAGTTTTAAAAAAGACAACATGTCTTTCGAACCTGCTGGTTTTGGGATTGAGAAACTTGTTAATAAATGTTATGTGTTAGCTTTAACACCAGTGACTGGAAGGATGATTCTTGCACTTCTTTTCCAGTAATCTATGTTTCTAGGAATAGCAAAGTGGTAGAGCTGATTCTAGCTAAAAATGACTTTTTATTCCTATTTCTGCACTTTCACCAGATGACAGCGCAAATCTTTTCTCTTTTCCAGAAAGACTCCTTCAGTCGGGTCACCTTTGTTGGGAGCGATCTGGTCCACTGGGATTCGGCTGCCATTGGGGTACGTGAGCATGACTTTGGGGATGCGATAGTCGCCGAGGCCCCTCCTGGGATCTCCGTTCCACTCGAACTCGGACTGGGGCACCACAGCTCCCACAGCACCCAGCAGCGACCCGTCCAAGTCCTTCAGCATGGTCTTCTTCTTCGCGTCGCACTCCATGTCCACGCAGTCGGCCGGGTTCACTTTACTGAGGCGCAGAAACAGACAGTTACTGGTTTGACCTGAAGTTAAACGTCAGAGAAGGCAGTTTAAAGGTTTTTACGTTATGAGACACTTTGTTTTTGTTGATTTACGTCCTAAAACATGTAGCGCTTAGCTGCCAACGGTTACAAATCTACATACTTTTTACACCTTTGAGAACATCTTTAGGTTATTCTTGCTGCGTTCAAATTCAGTTTACTCATGAGACGTATGAAGCCCTCCTCTTGTGATGTTCACGACCTTGTTAGTAGACATTTTTCCGAAAGCTTTGAGTTTTATGAGTTGTGACGTGTTTGCTACCGTTTTTAGACACATCGAAGGCCGCAGATAAGAGATTGGTAACTAATATATTGAAATATAACTCATGCATGGTTTTCTTTCTACTTTTCTTTCTAAAGTTAGAAGAAAACGTTGATATTTTCAGTGGCCTTGTCTTTTCTGCCTTTGGATTCACCATTAGCATGCTAAATGGTTAGCCTCGGTGGCTCCTAGACAGCGACAGTGACATCCACACAAGCAGCAGTGTTTCCACAACTTATGTCAAATGGTGCAACTTAAACGCCAAACAACCGGCGTGCACGACTTCCAGTGTTGTAATCACGACCTCACAAATTTACTTTCTAGGCAGCAACTTTAAACTGCATTCAACATGTCCGACGTTTGTCTAAGCGTCCACAGGTGTCTACATATTTTACGATTTACAACCTCTACAAACTTGTTTTTTGCATGACTCTGCAACTCCAGAAGGATATTTCACCATGTTGAATGTATCTACCAATAACTTGCCGATAACGTGCTCCTCTGGACACCATTTTTGAATTTGTTTTGTCTCTGCTCAAGCCGAAAAGACCCTGAATTTAGCATCTTTAACGCTACAACCATTTTCCACAATCCTCTGGAAATTCGTTTCAAGGTGTCTGATGTAAATATTAATTAATTTATTTATGGTTTACATCATGCCGTTTATAGAGCTAAACTGAAAACAACTGTCCTGTGCAAGTACAACAGCGTTTATAGTGAATGCTAATGCTAACACTCGTCTATAAGGTTTTTACAGGAAGCAAAAGCTAACAAAGTGAAGTAAAGTACAATAAAATATAAATAGAAATAAAAGTGACTGCAACAGGATCTAAAGAACAAGTCAACTGTTAAAGAGCACTGACTGACCCCACATCAGCCCTGTGAACAAAGATTTTGGCCTCGTCCGTGCTGTCGACCAGCTTCAGGTCTGAAACCTGCACCGGATGCTGCAGGTCTTCATTCAGTGGGTTGGTCATGAACATGAAGTTCGCCTCACCGGAGCAGACGTTTCGGAAGTTTACGAACGTCGTGCCTAGAAAGAGAGAAACGAGGGCTCAGAAGGGAGTTTGTGTACAGCAAAGACATTTTTAAAACTCAGAGTCTGAACCCACCTGTGACCGTCATCAGCCCTTTAATGGCGTTGTAGTTCATGTTCAGGTGGTGGGGTTTACCCGGAGCGGTGTTGTGTCCAGATGCAAAGTTTGGCCAACAGACTCCAGATCTGCCTCCTATGAACAGCAAAAATGGAGACACCGGTTAAAGAAATGATTGTTCCTAAAAGCTTAAACAACCCTTTTTGGTGAGATCTTAAACGTTCAAAATCCAAAAGGCAAACCCCAAAACATTCCAACTTTCTTTTAATTCATGGTCTCTCTAAATCAAAACAAATATCCTCTAAATAAATCATTGTGTTTCGGCAGCATCACCTTGCCGAGGTCTGGGAGCTCGATGACTGGCGCTGGTCGCGATATTAAAGTCACTGGAATCCAAACCGAGTGAACAGTCGAAGTTCGGGCTGCTGCCAACGATCAGGGAGCTCTGCAGGAAGAGGAGGAATTTAAAATCTGTCGTTGAAATAGTTCCCGACTGATCAACTACAGGAACCAGCGAGTCAGACTGAAGCGTCTCACCTGGACTTTTACGGTTTTATCTGCGAAGGCGTGGGACAGTGACGGAGGAGCGTAGGTCAGCGGCATGACGCCCATCCCGTTGTCCACCAGGGTCACGTTGGAAATGACCATGTTGATGGTGTTCTGCAGAGGAAGAGGACGGAGATCTGGTGTCATGTTTGAGGTTTAATCTGGACTCTACAACCGCCACAGTTGGCTGCTCAACATCGTTTTCACATTCTTTTCTGCTGATTAAACGCTCAGATTTGTCCTTTATTGACCTCAGGGCTACTTTGTGGGTTAATTAAACACATAAATCGAGAACCAGAAGAAGGAAACTCCGGCTTCATACCTGGAAGTAGATGCCGTAGTCGAAGCTCCTCCAGATGAAGAAGCCCTGGACGAGGCTGCAGCCGGGCAGACCGTCTTTGTTCAGGTAGACTCCGTACAGACCGCCGTGAGCCTCGTTGTCCATCCACTTCTCGTTCTTATTCACAGTCCCTGCACAGGAAAACGTCGCTTCCGTCAGTTTCTTTACTGTTGCAAAGGAGCTTAAATTTCAGGCCAGCATGAAAAATCTAGCTTTGTTAAAGGTGTTTCTGTTACCTGGACACGGTTCCCCGTCGATGCGATAGGCCACTCTCTCGTATCCGGCCACGATGTTGTTCTGCAGCACGACGTTCGTCCCCTCGTTGACCTGGTATGTCAAAAAACACAGATCATAAATACAGGGATGGACTTTTGAAACCAAAGTTTACATCCACTTGTGTCCATGTGTATCACGGTCGTCTGTAACTCTTAATCTCCGATGATGGAATCACTGAAACACGCCAGACAAAAGGAAATGTAATTGAATAGATCTTCTGGAAATACGACAAAATCTGCTGGTTCAAAAATAAAAACATACAGCAACTTGAATTATAACTTTTAACCCAAACTTTTGGTGATGTTGAAAGTTGTGTTCATCAGATTTTTGGATGAACCAGAAGTTGCTGGAACACAGTCGTCAGTGTCCACAGGGTCTGACATCAACATGAGCTGAGAGGCTGATGGAGAAGGAAGTTCTTCCTCTAGAAGCAGAACCTTAAAGCTCCACTGATTACATGGACAAAGAAAAGACCTTCTGGAGGAAAGTTTGGAGGAGAGAAGGTGAGGCTGCTGACTCCTCTGAGCCAATTTAAATAGGAACCATTTGATCCACTTATGAGACTCAACCACACAGATCAGAAAGTCACTTGGAGCCATTTCAGAGCAGCTTCAGGTCCCAGAACCATCAGTGTGTCAGCATAACGTTCATGGTCCAGTTGTGTTACTGCCACCATCAGGAAGGAAACACAAACTATCACCTGCTGCTGAGAGACGACTGGTCAGGATGGTCAAGAGTCAACCAGGAACCAGCAGGAAGCAGCTCTGGATGGACCAGAAGCTGCTGGAACACAGCCGTCAGTGTCCACAGGGTCTGACATCAACATGAGCTGAGAGGCTGATGGAGAAGGAAGTTCTTCCTCTAGAAGCAGAACCTTAAAGCTCCACTGATCACATGGACAAAGAAAAGACCTTCTGGAGGAAAGTTTGGAGGAGAGAAGGTGAGGCCTTTAACCCCAAGAACACCAGACCTACCATCAAGCATGGAGGTGGCAGCATCATGCTCTGGAGCCAAAGGCAATGGAACAATGAAGGAGGAGGATTAAAACCTGAAACCATCAACAGAAGGTTGATCTCGGATGCTGTTTGGTTCCAACAAGACAATATGACCAGAAGATCTATAACAAATCTACGATGAAACCAGCATCCAAAGACTCGTGTGTTTCAGTGACTCCATCATAGAAAAGTCTGACTTCCAGAAGTCAGTGGAAACTCAAGCGTGACATTAATGGTCTTTACAAGTGGATGTAAACCTTCATTCACAGCTATGAGTGATTTATTCTGACCTCGATGGCAGCGTTCCAGTCGAAGTTGAAGGGCTCCTCCCTGTCCTGGTAGGACCCCGGCCACAGCGACATCATCACCAGGTTCCTCCTCACAGTGATGTTATTGCCCCAAATTCTGAGACCTGCAAACACACACATGATGTATTTGATGGTCCTAGAAGAAGTGTTGGGCAAAGCTAGGAAACAGTCCGTGACATAAACTCAACTTTCAACATAGTTTTAGAGTTTCAGGATTCTAAAGCGGGTTTAAACTGAGCTAAAACGCAGACGATCTCATGTATAACTGGTCAGGAGGTTGTTGTTGGCGGATAATCAACACTTTAAAGCGGCGTCTACCTTCTCCGACAGTGTGGTGGACGACGTTATCATCGACGCTCAGGCCCTCGGTCCCGAAGACGCCGATGGCCGGAGAGAAGCCGTCGTGGAAAGCACAACCCTGGATGTACGACTCGTCTCCTGAAACCTTAAAACACAGAAAAAAAAACTACATTTACTCCAACATTTTACAGACACTTCCTCTGAACAGAGGCTAGTTGTTGTTTAAACCACAGGAAACAGAACAAACACATATGCTGTCATTGATCATCCAGCTAGATGCACATTTATACAGCTAATTTTATCAAACTCCTTCCTCCAGAACAGCTCCCTGCACGTCCTCCTGTGATCTTCAGGTAGTAAAGTGAGTTGCCGTACCTCTCCCAGGTTGACGAAGGCCACCGAGTACCGCGGGTCGCTGTAGTCGGTCCAGCCTTCCTGACCGGAGCGATAAAACTCCACGTTCCTGATCTGAGCTTTGCCTTCAGGAAGAAAATACATGATGAAGGAACGTTTGTATCGCTGGTACCTGATCGTCTACATCTCGAAAAAAGCTGCCATATGTTGCCATTCAGTGTGTTTTTGGTGTTGTTCGTGTGGATGTTTCTCTAATTTTCTGACAATTTATTACATTTATGCAGCTTTATATTCTTAAAACTGGGCTTTTTTCCCCCACTAGTTTGAAGATTATTACTGTAGTGTCCACATTTTATGATAGTTTTAGTTTTGCTTGCTTGAGCGAGAGCCACAAAACTAAATCCAAAAACTGCAGCAAACACAGTCTTCTGTAAGAAGGCGACTGAGTGAAGCAGGCGCTCCTACCTTTGTAGTCGATTCCCTTCCAGGAGTAGCTGCCGACCAGCAGTCTGGCTCCGAACGACTCCTCCGTCATCTGCGGATAATCCTGGCCGACGATCTTGATGTTTCTGGTCACCAGACCGACGTCGGCGGCCAGAGTGTAGGACCGAGACGAGCCCGACACCGAGTGAGTCTCACCTGGAGAGACGAGGGAGGAAAGAGCTATGGTAAATATCTGTGAAAACCATTCAGCTTGTTTCAGGGTCATTTAACCAAAAAAAAACCAACAACAAACGTTCAAATGATAGCTTTCAGAGAAGTTCCTGATGGCAGCGAGAAGATGTTTATTTAATTTAACAAAACAGGTGACATGTACAAGTTGATTATTTATATTTATATTATAAAAGTTTTAGATTTTCTTTAATTTAGCACGTGTAAAAGAAATCTGGGAAAAAAAACTGGTGCCAGAAAAAATATAGAAAAGAAAAATATAAAATCAGTAAAAACTGTGAAAATAACAGCAAATGTCTTTAAAATAATTTGATTTTGTGTCGATTTAAATAAAGTAAAACTGTAATTTTATGGTCACACATTGTAAAAGACACAGTTAGTACTGATTTTTATATGGACAATATTTACAGTTTTGGCCTCTTTGTTTTGTTTTAAAAACACTAAAAGTAAATTAATTTTTTTTTTTATTTTTACAATCTATTATTTTCAATTTAACAAAATGGTACAAAATGCTTTAAAATAAATTATTTATCATATTATTTAGCATTTTTAAATCTTTTATAGACATATTTTTATTTTTAAATAGCGGCAAATTTCTGTCAAATAATATTTTTTGTTGATTTAAATACAATTTTTTTTAAAAAAAGTGTAATTTTACAGTCAAATGAAAATGAAATGAAAGAAATGAAAAATACTTTATTTTACTTTATTTATCCCAGAAGGGAAATTCAAATGTTGTAAAAGAATAAATTAACAATTTCTAAAAATACATAATCATTGTAAGCTGTTAAAAACATTATTTTTTACAGTGTATGTGGTGATTTATCAGGGTTTCTTTAATCAGGACCTTCATGGTCATCCAGTCATTTATCTGCTGTTGTACCAACAACACAGAAGCTTTCAGTAGTTGTTCATCACTGTAAACATCTTTGGTCGTGTGTTTACCGATGTGAGTGTGGGCCAAGCTCTGGCTCAGGGTCAGGGTGCGGCCGTCGGCTGACACGGCAGCGATCTGACATTTTTCTGTCTCGTTTATGTCGTAGCTCGTCGTTGAGACGACGACTTCGTCTCCGACCTGCAAACAGCAAACAGGAGCAGCGTGTAAACAGGCGACTGGTGTCACTTTTAACACACAGAATAAACGTGAAGCTCTCCGACCTGCCAGTCGACGGGCTGCGGCAGCGTCAGCCGGTTGGATCCGGCAGCAGCTGTCGCCGCCAGCTTGGTGTGATAAACGTTGTGAGGTTTCCCATAAAGCTCCAGAGTCCCAAACACACCTACAAACAAAAACATCCGTCACTAAACATCTGCATATTCACACACTTCTTACATCAAAATAATTCCTAATGTCCTAAATATAACTGTACATGGCACTGCAGCTCGAGCACACCAGCTCACCTACAACGAACACTGTAACTGCTCCACACAACGACAGACATGCTGTAATATTGGAGTAATTCAGTCGTACACGTGGATTTGAAGGAGAATAATGATACAGAAAGCTCCAATCTGCAAGCTGGAAAAAGGCTTTAAATAAATGTTTAAAATGCTCTAATTGAATCCAATAAAAATGTATTACGAGAATTTACTGTACTTTTCATGACGTATTAAACTATTTGCAAGGATTTGGTCAGAAGTCAAAGAAACAAGACAAGACAGGATCAACTTTATTTATCCTGAAGGAAATAGTTTTGTCAGAACACAATAAACAAAAGTTAGAAAATAAACAAAAAAACAAAAAAAAACAAGAATTACTGAAAGGTTAGTAATTAAACAGAAACCTAATAAGAAGACAAAGTACAAAATGCAAAGTGTCGAAGTGGATGCCAAGAAATAGTGCCAAAAAAATAAAACAAGTACAAATATATGAAATAAATAATATTGTTAATGGTAAATAAGGCAAAACCGTATTGAAAATATATTTTAAAAACTCATTGCCAGTGTTGAGAATTTTTTAGCCTTGCTTTTTTTTTTTTTTTTTAAACCAGTTTTAAACATATTTTTTATTTTTTTTTTTTTAAATATATATATATATATATATATATAAACAATTAACCATTACAGATTTTTACTATTTTGTCAAATGAAGTTTTTCAGTACCCCAGCGGCCACATGTTCACGTTGAATTCTGGACTGAGGTTGTGTCACATTTACATCACACTTCAAACCAAACATCTGTAGTCGTACATTCGCTTCCTTTGACTCCGTAACTACTCTGCTAATGTCAGTTGTTGTGATTTTCTTATGTACCAGCAGCCTTTTTCAGTTTAGGTTTTTTTTTTTATATAATGTGTCAAAGTGTTGTAGATCTCTTCATGTGGAAACGTAGCTGCAGTGCTGACGAATCCTATCACAGGAGCAGATGTATCATCAGTCATGTGGCTGAGGTGGAGCGCTGTTTTCTCACCCAGGACTTTGGATCCCTGGTTGGGTCCGTTGGGCAGCGGCCAGTCGGGGGTCTTGTGGTTTCCTCTCAGCTTGATGTGCAGCTCGCCTCTGAATGGCTCGCCGTCCCAACCGGCGATCAACCGGCCGCCCTGAAACACGAGGAGAGACGAACGCACCAGGAGTGAGCCACCAATCAGCTGTGACCTGCTGTTACGCCGATCCTCGCCGTTAAAGTCTGATGTGACATTAAAATTAAAAATTCACCGAATCTTCTGGTGCCGGAGACATAAACTGACATTTGTCCACAGAAGAAGCTCGTTATGGGTTTAAGGCTGTAAGTGTCTGATATATATCTACTTTTATCTGAAAGACAAAATATCTGTAATGAGGTTTAAATAAAGGAACATCACTGATTTTACAGATTGTCCCGTTTTGTTTAATTACATATAATAACAAGTAAAATCACATAAAAAGTATTAAAGGTAAAAAGTGTTATTTTACAGATATTTTTAGTTGTTTGAAAGAACAATGATGCATATGAAGGGTTGAAAAATGTCTATTTTGCAGATTTCACTGATTTGCTAAATTCTAAATAATATCCAGTAAAATCACAAAAGAATTATAAAATTATATTTTAACTGTAAAAAAACACCAAAAACAGGCCCAAACTGTACAACAGCAAAACCGATATTTGCCTTTTTTGAAAAACAAAAACAAAAATCTACAATAATGAATAAAAAAAAACAGCAAATAATTGAATTTATAGATTTTCTTCTGTTTTGTTAAATTGCACATAACTAGTAAAATCAAATTCCCCCCCAAAATATAAACTTAAATAACTGTAAAATTAATTTGTGGTTCAAAAATGATAATTTTGCAGATTTCATCAATTTGTTAAATTATAAATATCCAGTAAAATCACAGAAAAAATTATCTATATTTATGAGTTCTTTTCTCGTCAATTTACCAATTTATTCTGAATTTTTGAGATTTATTTACACTCGCAAGAAGAAAACATGGATATTCTTCTTGCAAATGTAAATAAATCTCAAAAACCCAGAAAGAAAATGGTAAATAATTAATTTTACAGATTTTATTCTGTTCTGTTAAATTACTAGTAAAATCACAGAAAAGAATATTAATAAAGAAAAGTAAAATTCAACAAATGGTCATTTTGCAGATTTCACGGAATCATTAAATTAAAAATATTCAGTAAAATCACAAAGAAATAAATAATCCATATTACATTTTTTTTTCTCATCAATTCACCACTTTGTTCTCAGAGTATCCATGTTTGTCTTCTTGCAAATGTCAATAAATCTCAAAAGTTCTGAATTATCTTGTAGAACATCCCCCACCTCCATCAACTCAAATCTGGCTTTTTGTTTCACGTATCACACATCGTCATAAAAACGATCTAAAACAACACGACACAGACGGATTTTAAGGCGATAGCGATGGAGAGACTCCTCCTCACGCTGACCTGGATGGAGATGTAAACGGCGTCGACCACCACCGTCCTGAACTCGGGAGCGGATCGAGCTGATCGGCTGGACGAACTGTTCAGGGTGTCGGGGATCTCCAGGACTCCGACCACCGTCAGCTTGTTGAGGCGAGGCGGGTCCACGTCCAGAACCAGCCACATGCCTGAAGATTTACACGGACGCAGAGGGGTTTTAGTCGAAGCAGTCGGCTCTCAGACTAAACATCTGGTCAATAATAAAGCAACTAATTCTCATTAATGAACTATTTTTCGTGGTCAAACTGAATCCACAGAACGTTGAGAGACAGTTTAGAGGAACAGTTGGACATCCCATCCTCCTTATCTAGTGAAAGAAATCAGCCTTTATTTATCACAAATCCATTTCAGCTCAATGAAATTCTCTTTTTACAACCTTCTGAGCTGTAACCCAGAGCCTTAACCCTGAGCCACCACTGCAAAATCATGTTAGATGCAAAAACCCCACTCTAAACCTGAATCTAGCTTCCTGATTCATCATCCTGTCTGCTCTTTAAGATGCGTTAAGCTCCACGTTACCTGACGGGACGACCACGTCGGCGCCCTCTGCTGGCACCGAGTTATTGTTCTCAGCCGAGTTACTCCAGAACGACGCATTCGACCACAGGCTGGAGAAAAACGCACAAATATGCAGTTAGAAATGACACCGAGAGTTTTATGAAGGTGAAGTCATTGCTGCTGGGGGTTTACATGAAGTCTGCCGGCCGGCTGTTGGGCAGCGGGGCCAGCGTGGCCGGAGGCGGCGGAGGCGGAGGGATGCAGTTGGGGAAGAAGCAGCGATAAACCGCGAAGTTCACCGCCACGTCGCGCATCGAACGGTCGACGGTGCTGCGCCGCCGCCGCTGGCTCGTCTTTCCCGATACTGCAGAGAAAACAATGCGAGAGAGGAAGTCAGACACTGATTGATTTTCTCATAGAACACGTTCACGTCTGGTTCAGTGCAGTAAAATCCTAATGCTTATTACTATTCATACTTATGGATTCATAGACAAGAAACAGCCACAATAAAGATCTGTACAGTAAGAAGGCAGGTTTAACTGGTGTGAATGCCCATCACTAAACAAGACACGGGTTTATTTTGCATTCCTGCTTTGTGCAGCAGCTTTGAGTGTCCTAAAAAGCTCTATTTCAGTATTATTATTATTATTATTATTATAAAACATAATAAATGCCGGACAAGATCATGTTTTTTCCCCCCCAAGGATTATATTTTTTTTAAAAAGCACTTTACATTTTTAAAACAACTTTTCTGATCATGTTCTTTGCACATTTACATCATCAGAATGAGTCAAATTGTTTTTTTTGTTTTGTTTGGGTTTTTGCTCCAGAACCACATGTTTGTACATAAATAAAACATAATTCTGATTTTCTATTTCTATGTTTTGCGCTTGTGTTTGGGCTGTACCATTATCTCTCCAGCCGTGAGTGCACAAACACTCGCTAAATGTATTATATAGTGCATCTATTTGTGTTATTGCTCTCAGTAAAATTTCATTTTTAGTTGCTCACGTTGGGGTTTTCGCTTCAGAATTTAATTTCTGTACAAACATACGACGCTACTCCTTATTCTAATTTTATATGTTTTGTGCCCGTGGTTGGACTGTACCATTAGTTCTCCAACCACAGACCCAGAAATACTCACATGATGTAATAAATAGTGTATCTGGCCATGCAATAATTACTATTACATATTATTATTATTATCACCAGTTCATTCTTATTATTATCAAAATCTACAGCAGCAACTCAAATATGAACAGTTTAAAAGTCAGCTAAAAGACAGTAGACAAAATAAAAGGATAATAAAAAGCTGTTTCTCAGTTCAAATTGATTTCGTTGGTGGGAACTGAACAGACAGTGATACGGCAACACTCGGTCTATACTTGAGTTTGTTATCTAAAGTCTTGGTTTACAAGATTAAAGAAACCAAACACACCTGCATTGTTTTTTTTATGTGTCGGGAAAGACAAAATGCTACAAATTCACATTATTTTTTAACTCAATATATGATGTCGCATTACAGCCGCACACATATTTGACTGAAAACAATGCTTATATGTTTTTTTTTAATATCATAAGAGATTAGAGACCTCAGACTGCAAATAAAAAAAACTTAATCGATCATTAAATTAGCACAAACATCAGTATATGAAAGCGCGTCTAACCCATGTAGAAGAGGTCGTTGGTGCTGTTGTCGAAGTACCAGTCTCCGTTCGAGTTGTTGCCGAAGCTCAGCGGCGCCGATGATCCGTTCCTCTTGTCGATGATCCGGAAACTGTCTGGACTCTGGGTGAAGTTGTGGTTGATGATGACGAACTGATCGGGCTGAACAAGAGGACAAAAGAACGTAAACAGGCAGAACGTTCAGCAGCATCAGCCACGTGGTGGATCTTTAACTCGCCTTGAAGCCGTAGAACTTGGCTTTGTAGGTGATGTTGGTGACCTGGTCCACGTTGTCAAAGTACCAGTTGTACGTTTGTCCGGAGGGCAGCAAACCCATCCAGCCAAACTTGTGGGTCATTCTCTTCTTCAGGAAGGGGATCACACTGGTGCCTGAGTTTAAAACGACAGATGAGACGGTTTTTATATTATATTATTTGGTAGCGCTGTACTTCAACTGTCTGAATCCCAAAACCTGCCAGAGGGTTTAAAATGCAAATTATCTTTAGAGCAACGACACAATTTATTAGAATCCGAAACTGTAGAAACAAAAAGAATTGAAATTTTCCAATTTAATCGAAGGGTGCTTTGGATTTTGAGCACAATTCCCAGAACTCGCCAGTAGAGGTCAGCAAAGGCTACAAATGATTCACTGCATCTGCAACAAGAAAGTGAGACTTTAAAGGGATAAATGTGTGTTTTCATACCATGCGAGTTGGTTAAGACAATGTCCTTGGCTTTCAGGGAGCTCGGTGATGGGTTGTTGAGCGCCAGGCGGTGGAAGTCGACGGTGTGGTCGCACACGGCTCCGGGAAAACCGACGCTCCACTCGGCGCTCTGAGAGCAGTGAGCAGGATCCAACAGGGAGCTCATGGGCACCACTCTCTGGTTGATGGTTCCTGAAGACAAAATAAAACATAAAAGATGCACCTCGTCCCGACTGCTACTAACTAACGGTACTAACGACTCGCGTAACAAGGGGGAGGAGCAACAAACCCCCAACTGAAACCGAAACTCAGGTGTTAATGGCTCCTTAAGGATATCAGTATCTGGAACTCCCAACTCGTCAGTCAGAACTGATGAAAAATGAAAAATGAACAGTAAACGACTAAAGATTTGGTACCTGTGAGGGAGCCGTCGGTGTCCAGCAGCTGCACTTCGTGTTCCCACCTGAAGCCGGCCTTGTTGGGTGAGTTAAAGTACTGGACGCCACTGAACCGGACCGCCCAGCCGCCGCACCGATCCACACAGGTCCCGTCAATCGAGGTCACCCCGATGGCCGTGCAGGAGTCCCGGTTGAAGTTGATGAACTTGGTGTTGAGGACGCTCAGGCCATCGTCGAAGGGTGTGATGATGCCGCGGTGGGTGCAGTTGTTCTTCAGCCGGCCGAGCTCGTCCACGTGGCCCACGATGGTGCTGTTGGACATCGTCGCACCGCCGTCCTCCCCGAAGCCGCTCACGGCCCACTGCATGATCCGCTTTCCTTCAATGCCGGCCTTCTCGTTGTTGACCATGACGAAGTTGCTGAACTGCACGGCGCCCACGTTCACCCACTCGGCGCCTTTCTCACAGTTCCAGGTGGTGAGCGAATGGAAGATGGCGGGTTCGGGGGTCTTGGAGCGGCAACTTCCTTTCTTCATCGGGAAGAAGTCTTGGAAGATCCACAGGCCGAACCAGCCCTGGGAGTGCACGGTGTTGTTGGTGAACTCCCCCAGAGGAACCTTCTTCTGGCAGATATTACTATCAAAGGACGGGCCATCGGGGTGTTCATGCATGCGGTACCAGAAGCCGAAGTGGGTTCCCCCGGCGGCAGCGTTGTGGCGGATGATGTTGTTGGGATTGGTGACCCAGTAGGCAGCCGGAGTGACGTCGTCGTTCAGCAGGCTGGTGCTCTGTTTGACGAACACCGCCAGGTTGTACTGCAGGATGTTCTCCGTCTCGATGCCGTCCTCGATGAAGAAGGCGCCGCCCATGATGTTGTAGATGACGTTGTGCTCCACCAGCAGCCGGTGGGTGTTGTGGATGGTTACGGCCCTGTTGAAGGTTTCGTGGATGGCGCAGCCTCTAACGTACGACGCGTAGCTGATGTTTCCCATCAGATGCCAGTGGATGGGGTAACGTCCCAGCCTGTAGGCCTGTCCAGCGTGAGTGATCTGAGGCACAGGAGCAGAGAGACCTCCAGCTTTGTAAAACATTTCAGTTTGTGTGATTATGTGAGGACATCTTGAGGATATGAAGTAATCTGTTCAATACAACTAGCCGTACAGAACAAGTATCAGGAGCGGTAACTTGGCGTCTGATTCTGATTTGACAAAAATGTGTCTTAGTGTTCAAGTTTTAGTCATCAGAGCTCCATCAGTCAACATAAAACATTCATCAACCAACAATCATTAAAACATTAAAGTGAATAAAGTTCTTTGAGTATTAATCCTTATGCTAATAAACCATTATAACTGACAGACATTAAAGGGTGTTTAATGGTTTCTTCATCATCCACACAGCCTCAGAAATGTTCTCCTGAGTAACTTAGACTGGTTTTCCACACTAGAACCCTGTCCGGACACCATTTAGCGATACAGCAGTCCGTCATGGTGGTCCATCGCTAGCTAAACCATCAAAGTGCTCTCTGGCCTACCAGCAGCGGTGACTCGGCACCGGCTTTTAATTTGACAGTAGTCACTGGATTTCAGTTAGTCAACATTAATTAAAACATTATACTTTAGTGTCATTTTAGCCTTTTTATTTTTTTTTTACATCATCTAACATTTGTGTAGATTCTTGTTTCTGGTAAAAAAACAACAACAACAACAGAACGTCTTGTTTAGGTTCTTGGAGTCGTTTTTCATCTCTCGACCCACAGATCAGAGGTGGAACGACTCCAAGAACAACACATTGCACCAGCGTTTATTTCAGCAGGACATATTTAAAGAGTTTTCACCTCAACGTATTCCAGTCTGCCGATGGCCAGGTTCTCGTTGGGTCTGGGTGCGTGAAACATGATGCAGGCTCCAAACTCGTCGCTGCCGATTTCTTCTCCAAACCGACCCTGGAAGCAGGTCTGGGTGGCGAATTCCCCTACAGCGCACAGAGAAGGAAGATTTTAATATGTGTGAAACCAAACTGAACCAAACGCTTTACGTTGGTGGAACTTCCCTTTAACAAAGAGTTCAGGGTTTAACAACCTCTGAGGTCAGAAGAAACTCTAACACGTCACCTGTGTTGAAGCCGTCAGGGCAGGCTTTGATCTCGTCGGTCCACTCTTGGTGTCGGGATCCTCGGATCACGATGTTCCTGGTGAGCAGACCCACCTCCGCTCGGCCTTCAAACACGGTGCCGTCGGGCAGCGTCACGCTCACCCCGACGTGGGTGTAGTTCAGCGGCTTGTCCAGGGTGAGGGTCCTTCCATCGGCCGACACGGCGGCGATCTTCCGCACTTCATTCTCTTTCTGACTGTGTCTGGAAAAAGGAATGAGTGAAATCTACCAGGTGGTGCATATACGACTAAATCAGACGGAATCTACTGAATGAAACCCAGCTATCGCGATTGAGATGCCAAAAACTGATTTAATAAATCATGGATGAAAATCTGAAATGTATTTTTTTAAACTGATAGTCTGCCACATTAATTAATTGCTTTTGTAGCTCAGATTTTACCTACATGACTTGGATTTACAGTCAAATGTCTTCATACCCTCCCTTTAAAGAAGAAACAAAAACAGGTGTCACTGAAATAACTTGAAACTGACAAAAGTAATAATAAATAAAAATTTATTGAAAATCATGACGTTGCTTTTGAATTGTGCTTCAACAGAAATATTAAAAAACAAAACAAAACAAAAAAAAAATGTGACCCGTGAACTAGTATGTAGTTGAACAACCCTTTGAGCCAATCACTGCCATCATCAGGTGTTTCCTGTAACTCTCAGTCAGACTTCTGCACCTGTTGACAGGTGTTCTGGACCACTGCTCATCAGCAAAGTGCTCTAAGTTGTTGCTGTTTTTTTTTTTTTTTTTAAATTATTCTTTTCGACCATAATTCCAAAGCAATGTCTTATTTCACTAAATTATAATTTAGCAAATTTTTATTTATTATTACTTTTTTCAGTTTATAGTTATTTGAGTGACTGTTGTGAATTTTGCCTTTTCTTTAACGGAAGGGGATGAATAGATCTGAGGACGACTGTACGTTTTCATTAACTGGAGGTCTTGCTGTACCTGTGGCCGGTGGAGGCAATGACGATCTCATCTCCCACCTTCCACGTCACGGCCTTCATCAGGGTCAGCGTGGCGGAGCCGCTGGCCGCCGTCTGGGCCAGGTGAGTCCAGGGGACGGGGACGGGAATACCTGGAGAAACAGGTTGTCAACAATGAGTCTCACCTGAGGAGGGCAGAATAATAACTCCCCTGCAGGGTGAAGAACTCAAATTACTCTCCGTCACATGACATAATGACATTTAATGAGGGCTCTTGGAAAATTTAGGTCAAAAGTGTTTTCTGTTGCACAGTTTCTATTATTCCTGGATCTGCAGAAGATGACCGACTTGGAAAAGTTTTAAATTCACTGGCAGGTTTTGGGATTCAGAGGGTTAAATTACAACCTAATTTAACCAGAGAATAATTTAACCAGCTGTTTAAAATGAAAGAATTTAAAAGAACATTGTGGAAAATCAACTTATTCACTTTGGTGTTACTTAACCTAGCAGCTGGCTAGCTTAGCATACATACTGGAAACAGGGGAATTGCTAATTCAGTTTAGCATTGAGACTAAAAAATAATGGGATGCTGCTAATCTACTTATCCAATAATCTGGCATTAAAAGGAATACTTAAGTGCATTCACTTTCTTTCCTATTGCAAGTTAAATAAAAAAAAAAAGTTGATGCCATTTTTATAGTAAATACAAAGCTGGAAGCTGGAGACCATTAGCTTAGCTTAGCTTAACATTAACATTGGCAAAAGGGCAAACAACTACCTTAACCTAATCTAAAAGTAATAAAATCTACCAGCACTTCTAAATCTACTCACTAACAAGTTGTTTCTTATTTGTTTATTCATATGGACAAAAACCCATTAGCATACGTTTAGACAAAGGCAGGCTAGCTGTTTCCTCCTGCTTCCAGTCTTTATGCTAAGATAAGCTAAATTTCTCCTGCTTCCAGCTTCGTATTTACTTATTCTTCACTGTTAACTGACTGCAAGAAAAAAAAACTCCTAGAGTACACCTTTAAATAGTCGATTATTTGATCCGATGTCCAGCATTTTCCTGAAAATATTTAATGTTATTTGTCTTTTTATTGATTTCAGATGAAACAATTTAATTTAAAAACCGTCCACTTTTGCTCCAATGCAGCCAATGTTGCTACATTTTTAATTAAAAAACAATAAAAATAAACACAGGACGTGTAAATAAATGCAGGCAAAGTTTTGTATTTATGTGTTTATGTACGTTTGACACCAAGACTTTTATTTTACTGCAAAGTTCCACATATATTAACTAATAATCAGTGTCAGCTTTGGCCTAGAACAAACATACTGGTTCAGGAAGTTTTTCAAGTTGTATTTTTCCTGTTTCACTTCATAAATAAATTCACTGCACATCTTGTGTATACGATGGTTTAATGTGTTCATACCGTGCAGGTCCAGGATGCCCTCTCTGACCGCCAACGTCTTGGTTCCATAAACAGGAATTTCCTGCGATCGCAGGTGTCCGTGAAGCGTGATGATGGCCTTGTGCTGGAACGGCGCCCCCTCCTGGCCGATCTGCAGCCGCCCGCCGTCCGTAATCAGGATGTTTTCTGCCTGCAGCTCGATGTCGGCTTCGTCGAACACCAGCGTCCCTCCTGAGCACAAAGAACCAGCAGCGGACAAACTCAGAAAAAGAGAAATTACTTTTACACTGATGACATGCGAATAATTCCTGTTTCAATTTCGCTAATTTTTTTAACGTAGCAGCCTGTTAGCACCAGCTACACCAATGCAATGTTTGTGTCCTAAAACTGACTAATTTTGGCACTCAAAGATGGTGCACAAAACATATTTCACTTCTTGGAAGTCTTGAGTCACCAGAAAATGAGAAAACAACAAACAAAAAACCCCTTTGGTGTATCTTCAGAAACAAGAATCATTGGCAACAGTTGCACAAATGCAAATTTGAACTCAGACAGTTTGTTCTTGTCCTAAAATCAACTAACTCAACACTCCAAAAACCATACATCAAACATAGATCACTTCTTGAGAAGTCTTTAGAGACCGGAACAATGAAAAACTAAAAAATACACACTGTGTCTTTACCTAAAAATGTCCGTTAAAAACAGTCTTTAGCACTTTGAATAAAGACAAGAATTTCTCTGAAAGTTTGAATTTTGCAAATGTTTTTCTTTTCTTCATTTTAATATATTAAAGTTGCACCAGTGCAAATCTGAACTAAGTTTGTTTTTGTCCTAAAATCAATTAATTCTACACTCCAAAAATCAGATATTAAACATATATCACTTCTTAAGAAGTCCTATGAATTGATTTTTGCACTTTGAATTATGACAAACTAAGAATTTCTCTACAAATACTGTTTTCATTATAATATATTATCTTATTGGCACCAGTTACACCAAAACAGTTCTGAATCTACACAATGCTTGTTCATGTCCAAAACATATTTCACTTTTTAATAAGTCTTGAGTGAGCACAAAATGTAAAAAATGTAAATGTATGAAGATGGTTTTGCACCTTGAATGAGGAGCATTTTGAGCACCGGCGTGCTGGTGTCCAGAAGGATGGTCTGGTTTTTGGTGATGACGGCGAAGGAGCCCTTCTCGGGCGGCGACAGACCTCCCCACGTGAACCTGGACGACCACACGTCCACGTAGAAGAAGTCTGCGTTGTCCTGAAAGTCGGGAAGAGACGCCGTGGTGGTCATGAAATCAGGCTGACAACACCGTTAATGAATCTACAGGCAGGTCTGAGCCGTCCTCTCCTACCATCTTGGCGAGGCCTCGGTCGGCCACGTTGACCCTGACTTTGGTTTCCTGAGACTGTTTCTGAGAGTTGGTCACACAGACGATGTGAGTGTCGTTGGCCGACTGGACGTCACACACGGATCCTGCGATCGTCACGTTCACTTTGCTCGTATCAGAGCTGTGAGGCGCAAACAAAGAACACAAGATAAACGTAAACTAAATAAAATCTGATATTTTAAACTGTATTGTGACCCACATCTCAGGAATGTTTTGCTAGATATTAAAGGCACAAGAACATAACATATTACTGGTCTATAAAATCTTCCTAAAATGTTCCTACTATAAATAAAATGTGCAACTGAAACACACAGAATCAAACTCAAGGCCTACCTTAGTCAGGCTTTTGATTGATTTGATCGATATATTTTATTTTTTGAGTTATTTATTTCTTTTTATTGAACCGTTTATTACTTCATTTTTGCCATTTCTTATTCTGTTCTTAAAACTCCTTATTTTTGCATCTTTTAATAATAATAGGTATCTTATTTTATTTATTTATTTATTCATCTAGCTTATTTTATTTCATTTTATCTCACCTGGTGTTTCCTCGTTGGCCGTGTTAAACAGGATGATAGCGTTTCCTTAGTGTCTTAGAGTCCTTTTATTGATAACTTGACGGTGGGGGGTTGTTTGTATTGTTTTATTGTACTTCTACTTTCTGTGAAGATATGCCTTCATTTATCTGACAGTGGAGGAAGCACTTTGTGTTGCATTTCTGCTTGTATGAAAAGTGCTACAGAAATAAAGTCTGACTGACGGATTGATTGATATTTCAGCACCTAACTCTTCCAACAGCTTTGTGAAAAACCGCACAAATTATACTTCAAACTATGCGACTCATTCAGGAATGGTGTGTTAGTGTTTTGTCATACAGCTTTTGCAAAATTTGTACAAAAACTGCTTTAAAAATCCCCATTGAAACAAATGGGAAGTCAGAATATTGTTCATTTCTACCCATGTTTTGATATCTTTAACCGTTTTGTCACAGTTTAGGCTTCATACATGTTTGAAAATCCTGAATTTTCTTTCCAGCTAGAGTTCAGAAGTTTTGTCATTTGGGCTGTTTCTAACAGAAGCTTTATTTTTTAAAAAAGGAAAATCACAAAAACACTGCAGTATCTCGTTTTATATGTTATAGTCGTCCTCAGATGTCTTCATACCCTCCCATTAAAGAAGGAAAACAACAGCTTCAATCACTGAAATAAGCTGAAACTGACAAAAGTAATAAAAAATAAAAATTTAACGAAAATCATGACATTGGTTTTGAATTGTGATTCAACAGAAATATTTTTTTTAAAAACAAGCAAACAAGCATGATGGGACCCGTAAACTAGTATCTAGTTGAACAACCCTTTGAACCAATCACTGCCATCATCAGGTGTTTCCTGTAACCGTCAATCAGACTTCTGCACCTGTTGACAGGTGTTCTGGACCACTGCTCATCAGCAAAGGCCTCTCATTTGTCAAGGACATTTTTTATTATTATTTATTATTATTCTTTTCACCGACAATTCAAAAGCAATATCTTATTTCACTAAATTATAATTTAGCAAATTTATATTTATTATTACTTTTTTCAGTTTCTAGTTATGTGAGTGACTGTTGTGGATTTTGCCTTTTCTTTAATGGACGGGGATGAATAGATCTGAGGACGACTGTATTCAGGTTTAGACTCAAGATGCTCCTGAAGGTTCCCATGACAGAGAAGCAGATGGGTTTAGTCAGTCTGATTTGTGAGCAGCGGTCCGTATCCTGGGTGTGTCTCATCTATTGTGTCATGTGTGTGGGTTTGTTTTTTTTTTTCTGCAGAAACTCTTCATCCACCTGAAACCAGAGCCAGAGATGGTGAGCCGGGTGCCTCCGGCGGTGCCTCCCCTGCGCGGAGAAACCTCGGTGATCACCGGAGTCAGCCGGGACCTGTAGGTGAAGGCGCTGGACTTGTTGACGGAGCTCAGCGGGTTGATGACGGAGATGTCGCAGTCCAGCTCCGACTGAGTCCCTGAGATCACACGGGACAAAAACCGCACAAAGACGAACGGGTTCACGCAACGGCAGCAGAGAGGTGGAATTAACTCGCTCAGACACCGTGACGAGTTATCGTCTCATCGGACGTGTTCTCTGCTGCAACCACGAGGCTGACGGCATTCCTCAAACACAGTCAGTCTGCACACAACTCCGACAGAACAGAACCAAACAGAAACCTGCACGAGCACATTCTTTCTCAAAGAAAAATAAACTTGCTGCGGATGAGAAAATGAGCAGGCTTTTCTGTCTTTACCCCCTGAACTCCAAGCAGTGGATGTTTCTTGTCATTTGTTTCTTTAGTGTGAGCTCATTTCTCACTGCAATATAAAGTCTTTATAGAATCTGATGCAAAAACAGTGTTTGAAATGTTGAAATGATTTTTTAAAAAAAATGCTATTACACAAAGTAAAGGTAACATAATCCATCACATTTCAACTCTCATCTTTAACATCTGTATCTCTCTACTCTCTACTACTTTTGAAAAGACACCCTGTAGAAGCCGATAACGTAATAAAAGTCCTGAACCAACAACCTAATATCTTCTGGCCAATAATAAGTTATCATGTTATTGGCCTGGTAAAAAAATAAATAAATAAAAAATCTTTGCAGATGTAATAACCAGCCAAGAACATAATAAGTTATTACACTATCGGTTTAGGACTTTTATTATTGGCCAGTTATTAAGTTATCTGCCGTTGTGATGTCATCAAAAAAACAAACCAACAAAAAAAAAAACACATTTTAATGGCATTATAAAAAAAAAAAGAGAGAAATCACTGAAGTTACCGTTGTTGGGTGGAGCCTCGCAGTAAAGGCGGGTGGACGTCGACGTTTCTCTGCTGACGACACACTCCTGCTCACAGATCTTCACCACGGAGGTTTCCGAGAAGCCGGAGCCGAGGAGGGACAACAGTCTGCCGCCGCCGAAACCACCTGAACCGCAGGTGAGACGGACAGAAATTATTCAGCAAGATGATTTAAAAAAAAAAAAAAAACAAACTGAAGCAGTGTGTCACATCACACTACAAGAACAAATACAAACATGGTAACAGAAAGACAACGCAGCTGAAATATGCAGATTCACTTTTAAAGATTTCTCTTCTGATTCCTGTTTGGGACTTTTCTGGCTTATTCTTTTAGATTCTTCCGACGTGAGTTTCTTTCCTAACTCATCCTACAGCTTTGAGAAAACCCACACAAATTGCATATCAAAACTTGCGGCTCAATCGGGAATTGTGCGCTAAGACTTTCAAAACTGCGTGAAAAAAAATCCCCATTGACATAAATGGGAAGTCAACCAGACAACAGCTAAATCCAGCCGTCTTTGCAGCCCTGTAGTTCCGGCAGATCTTACAGCTTCATTCAAAGTTCAAATGTGTCACAAGGCTTTAAATGTGATTCGTCTAAATCAGTGTTTTTATATCGTTTTAGTGCAGTTGCAGTTTAGGTTTTATGAATTTTCTGAAAACCTTAACCTTGTCTCCTTTTCACAATTTCTACTGCACATAAACAATTCATACATAAAAATATCGGTACTTTTGTCCTCTTTCATCCAGTGTGACTCTCATTACCACAGGACATGTGGTTTTTTCATAAATCACCTCAGGGCTCAGAGTGCGTCGATCAAAACGCAATGACTTCCATTATATCGGATCTCTATCTCCAAAATTTCGTGTGAAAATCACAAATGGTGAGTTTCTTTAACCTGCCACTAAATCTGTATAAAACACAGCACGGACATGAAAATACATCTGCGTGTTCAAAACAAGATTGTGCTTCACACCGTGAAACAGTTTTTTCAATATGACTTTTTAAACTGTCTGCTCTGCTCACTGCAAGCAGCCAGTGACTCACAGCTGATTGGCTGATTGATACACTTTCAAAGTAAAAGCCCAAAGATGTTAAAAGTTGCATGGGGACACTTATAGTTTTTACCTTTAAGCTCTATATGAGCTTCATTTTGGCACCTTAAATAACAATAATATGACAGAGCATCACTGTCTGCTTACTCTCGTTGGGCGTCACGGTGTCGAGCCTCAGTTCGTACGTGAACATGGCGTCTGACTGGGCGTAGCCTTTGTCCTGGTGAAGCAGCATCACTTTGTAGGCTCCTCCCGGGTTGTTTGCTGCCGTGAACTGGACTTGAGTGTCCGACACCATGGACACGTTGCAGGCAACGCCATTTATGGTCACCGAGACGAGCTGAGAGTCGTTGCCAAATCCTGAACCGGTGAGCGTCACGACAGATCCGCTCGGTCCTGTGTGAAACCAACCAAGGAGGAGAATGTCAAACACCAGATCTGAGACACTGTGTGGTTTTTTTCTGCTGTACGTTCTTTTATTTTTTTTTACTAACGTGTGGATGTTCTGTGTTTAAAATCAAATCACTTGAAAGGCTCTGTGCACAACCTTTCAGAACCACTGGTGTCATTAGAGCACCAACGAACGGGCATCTACGACCAGAAAGGTTGTGTGCACGAGACCCAAAAAAATAATAGTCATACCCCAACCACTGGTGGTTCATTAATAAAAGGACAAGCATATTGTATTATAAATGTATTACCAAAAGTAGGAATTCATGTAAATAATACAGAAATGAATTCCAGACAAACGAGTTCCTCAACGAATGATCTCATAAAATAACAACTGTGACTAAAGTTGCTGAATACTGTGGCTTTGTTCACTAAAAAAGTACAATAAATCTAAATTAATTGAATCAAAATAATGAATAAACAGTATCCAGGTCCCTGCTTGTACTAAAGGAAGAATATTTTTACTGCTAAAAAATAAATAAATTGTAAAAATCTAACAGAAATGGTGTCAGAAAATAAAACACATTACGAAACTGTACAACACTGTAATGTTCAGCATGAAAAACACAGATGAAAATTACAGCAAATTTGATTAATTAAATTTTTTCCCCAGTATTTTAAACTATTTGAACAAGCAAAAAAATATTGTTTCACAGATTTTTCCCCTGTTTGTATATAAATATAATTTTAAATACTCTAAAAAAGATTTTCAAAAATTCAGTTTTCAAGTGTGAAAAAAGACCCTTTGTAAAAAAAAAAAAAAGAAAAAGAAAAAGAATAAATAAATAAAAAAAATTATATGGACATTATTTACAATTTCAGCCAGTTTTTTTTTTTGGTTGTTGTTGTTTTTACAGTTCACATTCAAATTAATAGAATTTTATTTGCAGACCTTATGAATTTAAATTACTTTTTTCTGTGACTTCATCAGTTAGTATCTATAATTTAACAAAACAGTCAAAATCTGTAAAATAGCAGTAAATTGTTAAAAAAAAACAAACAGAAAAAACAGCAACAACAAAAAACCCGTAATTTTTACGGCATACCTGTGGTGGGGCTGACGGAGCTGATGACCGGAGTGTGGGCTGCAGAGTAGGTAAAGTTGAGCGGAGGATAATCCACGGACAAGACCCGGATGTTGGCGGTCACCAGTCCTTCGGCATGAGGAGGCGTCAGGCAGCGAAGTCTGGCCGGCGTCACCGTCTGAATCTCGCAGGGTTTCCCGCCAACCGTCACGCTGGTGTTTCCCGGAGCGAAGCCGTTTCCAGTGAAGACGAGTGGCGTTCCTCCCGCCAGGCTGCCGGCGGTGGGGCTCAGGATGGCCTTGGCTCGGCTGTTCAGGGTGACGGATCCGGATGCGAGGCCTTTGCTCCTCACCGTCACCCTGAGCAAGTGGATTCCTGCAGGCAGGGCGGTAACCGTCGCCGTGATGTTACCGTCGGTAACAGCCGTGACTTCTAACTCTGTGGTGTTGGCGAAAACCGACAAGTCGTCCACGCGGCTGCCAAACCCTGAGCCGGAGATGGTGACGTTGATGGCGGTGTCAATGGTGTCGGGGGAGATGCCGGTGACTGTCGGGGTGACGGCGGACGAGTAGACGAAGGAGCAGCTGGAGCTGCAGGAACTTTGGATCCGGCCTTTGTGAAAGACGACATCGCCGGTGTGCGGTTGAGACGGAGCGGTGTCACAGACGATGTGGGTGTAATTTAGCGTCAGGACGCTGCAGGGTTCACCGGCCACGGTCACTCGTCCCGAGGAGAAGCCAGAACCGCGGACGAGGAGCCGGGTGTAGCCGGTGGTGCTGCCGATAGGAGGCGAGACCGAGTCGACGACGGGCAGGACCACGAAGCGACGCTTGAGCTCGTCTTGTACAGCGATGATGGCGTCGCCGAGGTTGTTCACTCTGACGGACACGGCGAGAGCGACGCCGGTGGGAAGCTCGCTGTTTGGACCGAGCTGGCAGGTGATCTCCGACTGGGAGCTGTTGATCACCTGACAGGGCTGATCTCCAACCATCACCTGCAGAACACAAAACAGAACAACATCACGCTCAACAAACTTGGGACCAGAACTCACCTCATTTTATTAGAGGATGGTACAAAAGGCCAAGATACTTTAACAACATCAAGAAAAGGTTTTGGGCAAGACAAGATGATGAAGAATCACAGAATATAGTTGGAAGTTTTCCCCTTTTATTGCTTTCCAACATTCAATCCTGGTTAATTTAATTTGGCACTATTCACCCCCTTCAAAGTGACCGACCAAATTCCCCCCATGAGACAATTGGTTCTGGAAGTCACACAATTAGCAAAATCCTCTGAGTGCAGTTAAAGCGTCTCAGTAGTTGTAGCATAAAGACACCTGAATCCAGGTGCTCTGAATGCAGGACTTTCTTGGGCGTAGGAAGAAAGACAAGCTATACCTGGATTTCCCCTTTGACTGGGAACAAACAAAATGCACTCTCCAGGATCTCAATAAAGGGTATATGTAGCAGTGTTTGTAAACTTGCGCTTTTTTTTCAAGAAGAAAGTACCTGAGTGACCGAAGAAGACATCTCAGATTTAAACCTGTTTAGCTATAAGTTAGAAAAGTTCGTTAACCTCATTAGCGCAGGTGATGTTGCTGAAGCCTGTTCCCTGGATGCGGATGACTTGGTGGTACGAGCCCTGGTTGGGGGAGATGGAGTGGACTGTGGGGGTGGAGCAGGCTGAGGTGCTGTAGGAGAATCCGCCGGAAGTCTCATTGGTCTGCTGGCACTGTGGGGAGGCGACGCACTGCGGTGCTGCTCTGGAGACGCGACGTGAACCTGCAGGGGAGGTTCGTCAAAACGTAACAGCATTAGCTTTACACTTTCAGATTTGCTGAAGCTTCTGAGTCAGAGCGTCATATCCACATCTTTACCTCCCGGCATGAGTTTGGCCTGAATGCCTCCCACGCTGACGGAGACCTTGCTGGTCTTCTCTACCCGACTCCTAACTTTCACAACTCCCTGCAGCATGATGGCCTTTTTGTTGTCTATGTAGCCGCTGCTGTAGAGGAACACACCGGGAGCAGTGAACTGGTAGCTGTGAAACCCTGAGTGAAGAGCAAACATGTTACATTACAACATGAAGCATAGTAAGTTGTGAACAAATACTTCCATACACCATGTGTGGGATGGCAGCCTCGAGTGTGCAATGACTCCTATAACTCTTGAAACACATGCATCTTTGTCACAAAAAAACAATCCTGCATTTTGGATTTATGATAGGACTTCTGGAAATATGACAAAATCTGCTGGGTCAAGAAGTACACGTACAGAGAAGCTAATGTTTGATTAAATGTCCTTTTGCCATTTTCACATTTTGGTAGCCATCCACAAGCTTCTGTTTGCATCTTTGACCATTACTCTGAACAGTTCAAATACATTTGTCGGCTTTCTGAAAGAAAGTTGTTTCTTCGTCTCCGTCCACAGGTTCTTGATGGGTTTAAGTTGGACTTTGGGGAGGCCAGTCTAAAACCTTAATTCTACCTGATTTAATCATTCCTTTACTGCTTTTGATGTGTGTTTGAGGTCATTGTCTTGTGTCCAAGACCTTCTGACTGATGATTTTAGGATTTCCTAAAGGACGTGATTGCCTTTACAGTACCACTGGCAGTAACCCTCACCAGAGCATGATGCTGCCACCACCATGCTTGACGGTAGGTTTGGTGTTCTTGGGGTTAAAGGCCTCACCTTCTCTCCTGCAATTGTGTACTACTGGTCATTGTGGTCACATGGCTTAATTTGTGTTCCATCTGACCACAGAACTTTCCTCCACAAGGCCTTTTCTTTGCCCATCTCCCCCATGTTAAAAGGTGTGACGCAACACGTTTCTTGTTTATTGTGCAACACTAAAGTAAAAATCCACCTTGTTGTTTGGTATTTCCCATTCTCAGAAGGTCAAAGGTAGACAAAATGAGATCATGTTTTAAGATCAGCTACAGCAGAGTTTGATAACAAGCGGATAATTGAGTGGAATTGAGCGTCATCATCAAAGGGAGATAAAACGTGGTATTGCTAGAATAGGACAAACATGGATCATAATGCAAACCAAGAAAGCATGAGCTTCAGCTATAACTAGAAAAAGAAGAAGTAAAGCATCACAGTTATGATATAGTGCAGAGAAATTTACACTAAGGGACGAATGTTCTTTTAATTGGAGATAACGAGGGGAAAGTTTTTTGACTGTAAATCTGTGGATTCCTGCCTCGGTATTCTACCTTTGGCAGTCTTCATCTCTCCACTGTTGAGCGGTCCCCTTCCAGGAGTGGCGGAGCTGGCGTTGGAAACACTAAAGACCCGGTAGCCGACTTTCTGGAACAGAGGTGCCTCCCAGCGCCACATCACCGTGTCTCCAACAAACACTGTGAGTGAGGAAGGACTCCATGCATATCCCTGTCCGTACGCTGCAACATACAGGGTAAAGAATTCACACGCAGGAAACAGGACAAAAATAGACAGATACAGTAACAAACACTAGATAGATGTCATTGTCTGAGGTTTACCTAACATGTAATTTAAATACTTGCAAACCCCATTTAAATATGGGTAATTATGCACCGTCAGAGGGCAAACTGGTTTTCAGATTTTTGGTTTCCAAACACTTTCGAGGCGCAGTCATATTTAAGTTGCCGGTGACAGATTCCTCGCTCGCAGCGCTTCTCCGTAAGTTGATCTTGTTTGTCTTGAACTCCATTTCAGAATGCTCGGATTTAGTCTGACACCTGAACAAAGGACGGAAATGTAAAACCTACTGTGGTGGGATCCCTGGTTGGTGACATTGTGAATCTTCTGCTCCGACTGCACGACGCATCGCAGCTCGTTCTCCGAGGCGACCGTCACTTCACACCGAGCATCTCCTGTCGCAGGACAAAACACGAGTGAGATCATTTGTGTAATTTGATTCCACTCAGCGATAATAGTACTTTTCCATATTTGCGTGTTGTTACATCATCATAGACTCCCACCAGCCACTGTCAACGTATAAACATTTTGTGTCTGATATCTGACTAGATTTAAAAAGCATTTGTTGGTATACATTAGAACTGTGTTTGTCCCTGATCCAAGTCATTTAGCATTTAGTGTCTGCGGATACCATTTTCCTCGATAAGCAAGGCCATTCAAGTATTGTAGATCAGCTGTAGTACCTGGTTGTGCCACCAGGTGGAGACTTTTACTGTCTAATACTGCAGAAACCAGAGGAGTCGTTACTCAAACGATAGACAGTTCATGTTGGTACCATGGGGGTTTAGCTAGCAATGGGCACCAAGACTTCTATGACGCTGAATGAGAGCAATAATTGTACTTTTCCATATTTGCATGTTGTTACATCATCACAGACTCCCACCAGCTACTGTCAATGTATAAAAATATAGTTCCTAATATCTGACGAGATTAAAAAAAACATTTGTTGGTATACATTAGAACTGTGGCTGAAGTTGTTTGTTGCCCCTGATTCAAGTCATTTAGCATTTAGTGTCTGCGCATACCGTTTTCCTCGATAAGCAAGGCCATTCAAATACTGTAGATCAGCTGTAGTACCTGGTTGTGCCACCAGGTGGAGACTTTTACTGTCTACTACTGTAGAAACCAGAAGAGTCGTTACTCAAACTATAGACAGTTCATGTTGGTACCATGGGGGTTTAGCTAGCAACGGGCACCAAGACTTCTATGACGCTGAATGAAATCTGACCAGAGCTCGAATGTTTAAGACGAGCTGAGACTGATTAACATAATGCTCTTATGTCCTAGAGACAGATGTGACGGAGCCTCCTTTGTGGTCCAAACTGTGTATGTCTTGACTGAAACTGTAATATGAGTTTTGAACAAATGTCCACCATGCTAGTGTTGTGTTATCAAGGCAATAACTACTCACTGATAACACTACCAATTATTGCTAAAGACAATTATTAAAAATTCCTGGCATCCAACCACAAATTCTGCTCTCCAGAAAACCTTACTTAGACTTTTTAAGACTTAATTTCTCCAGTATTTTTTAGTTTTTCTGGTGAGTTGATTCATTTCTCATTTCATTTCATTACTCATTTCATTGCGTAGTTGACTTTGTATTAACCTGCTTATGACAAACAAACAAATCTGAATCAGACTCGAGAGCACTGCGGGGGTTTAGCTAGAAAACAGGCCCCATGACTTCTGACCAGAGGACAACCACCAACTGGGGACCAACTAGGTGATCAGTGTATCAGTGACTTTGCAAGTAACACCAGCGCAAGACCAATGAAAAGTACTGTAGTATTGGTAGATTGTAGGAAAATACTGTAGATTCGCTGCAGTAACTGGTAGTGCCACCAGATGGAGCCTCTTGCTGTCTAATACCGTAGAGAGACATTAGGTACTTGATTACTAACTGATATTGCTACCTATTTTAAGCAAATTATTCAAATTTACAACCCCTAACAGCAGATGTAAACACAGGATTGGGCTGGCACTCTTGCGGATACCGATGAGGACCAAAGGACGGAGCTCAGGACGTCCCTAACTGTCTAAATTGCCGCTCCACACGTTGCTCACCGATGGACACTTTGTTGTCGGCTGTGTTGTTGCTGAAACCAGCGCCGGACACCGTCAGCATGGTTCCTCCCATTAAAGACCCAGACGACGGGGAGATGCTGTGGACCTCCAGGATGTATTCGATGGTCGCGTTCACGCCGTTGCTACGACAGGAAAAACACTCATAATAAGTCCAAGACTGACTCTTGTGAGTTAATATTTAGATATTAATATCAGCTGCAATGTTTTATTATAAATAACCAATAAATAACCACAATGGGACAGTTTTAAGGGGAACTTAAGCTGCTACAGGACGCTAAGTTCTTTCTTTCACCACTGGAGGAAATGACAAAAAGGTTACTAATTTTTCAAACAGCTTTTGCTTTGAAACCATTCGCTGTGTTGCCTGACTTTAAAAAAATACTAATTTAACTTGTTTTATTTGTTTTCTGTATTAGACATGGGTCATTGTGTTGTTGTTGTTTTTTAACCATAGACAAGCCATTGTTGTGCTGTTTTAATACAGGTATAGGACTTTATATTGCTATGAAAAATGAGTCTAAACACTGATACTACTGATACTAATTATAATATTATTATTATATTGCAGGACTCGTAGCATTCTAAGTTTACTGGAGCACAGAATCTAAGTTTTTTTTTCACCATGGAAGAAAAGAAATGACAAAAATTTAAGTACTTTATGTAAATATCTTTCATTTTTTTAGTCATTTGTTATGTTTTCTGACTTTTTTCTCTCTTTTTTTTAGGTTAATTTAGCGTTTGGATTATTGTTTTTGTTGTCTGTATTAGATATGACTCGTTGTGTCAAGAGCTGGATTTTGGTTTATTAATGTTAGAAAATCTAAATTGTAGGATGTTATTGATGATATCTGATGATATTTGGACTTTGTAAGTTCACTGAGGCACAGTATCTACAATTTTTTGTACCACTGAAGAAAATAAATAACAAAAATCAAACTAATTTATGTGAACATCTTTTTTTTATTCATTTGTTGTGTTTTCTGGCTTTTTTTTTGTGGTTAATTTAGCTTTTGGATTGTTGGGTTTTTTGTCTGTATTAGATATGAGCCATTGTGTTTAGAGTTTAATTTTGGTTTATTAATATTAAAAAGTCTCAACTGTAGGATGTCACTGATGATATTTTGACTTTGCAACTTCACTGAGGCACAATGTCTAAGTTTTTTTTTTCTCCACTACTAAAGATATAAAAAAAGAAATAAACAAGAAAAACTAACTTGTGTAAATATCTGTTTTTCCTCCATTTTGTCTTTTTTGTTGTGTTTTCTGACTTTTCGGATTAATTTGATTTTTAATTTTGTCTGAGTCGTTTTGTTTCCTGTTGCTTATATTTGAAAATCTAAATCACTGGACATTTTTCATGATGTACGGTTTCGGATAAAAGCTCTTATACCCAACCTGCACACGACACAAACCCCACTGAACAAAACAGTCGGAGCCACCATGACGACTCCATCATTTGTCCGTGTGGGTTTCTACCTGGTCTGGGGGTATCCGTTGTTGCCGACCTGTACGTCCACCTTGTGCAGCCCCGGCGGCAGCACAGGCAGCAGACAGGTGATGCTGGTCTCCGTCCACTGCACGGTGACGCACTCCTCCCCGCCCACCAACACCACGCTGCTATTGTCTCGGCCTCCGAGGTTCGAACCCTGGATGGTGAGAACTCTGCGTCCTGCACAAAGGAAGACAAAGAAAACATCCTGTCACTCGAGGAGCTTCTGTCTGTCGAGGTAAAAGATAATTAGCGCTTGTCACCCTCTTAGTTCTTGTACAGTTCTTTGAAAGGCCCTGCAGGTTTTCTCACTGTATAATTACGCAGCGTCCTCACGTTGTCAAGGTTCAAAAGGTAAAAACAGAGTAAACCTGCAAATCCACATTACGAGACTCCAGAACAAGACAAGAGTGACGACGAAAGGTTTCCAGACTCTGTTTTTAGCTCCTGGTGACAGTCGGAGTGAACTTGGACAACAAAAGATGAAAGTGGGACACCATGCAGGCACGCTACACTGAAGCATTTCAGGTGATGTAAGCCGCTTTAAACCACCTGCCTGGTGTGGACGACGCCTCATTATCAAAAACAAACCCCTGACACCGGCTAGAAAAGCAGGAAATGTGACAGTTTTGTGCCGTCGTCACTGTGCCTAGAAGGTGTGAAGCAGAATACTGTACGTTGCGTGACGTGCACAAAGAAAAGACTTTAAGTTTCCATCATGCAAGACGTCTCCAGAGTGAAGGCTGTCAGCAAAGTATGTTATGGTGCTGAATAAAGCTTCGCAGTTCGTAACGACAGATGACCTGCATATATATTCACATTAAAATGATTCAATATGACTGTCATCTGTAATATTTTAGCCCATTTTTACTTTCAGACTGGTCAAACGCCAATTCTCATTGTCTTATAACATTAAAATGTTGCAGACGATTAGTCCTGTTTCCATCGGTGTCTCACGTTAAAGCGGCTGGATGCAGGTCAGGCAGGAAGAGGCAGGACAAGAAATTACAAAAGGCTAAAAAAATTAAGATAACTTCAAGTTTCGGGGGTTGTTTTTGAGAGGCGACCACATGGCACCATTCCTCGCTGCCCTTCACCGGCTACCTGTAGGTTTTAGGATTGATTTTAAGATTTTTACTGCTTGTCTTTAAAGCCAGGAATTAAGAATTCCCTGATGAGCCTGAATGCAGCCTGAGATCCACTGTTGGGGCCCTTCTGAAGTCCCGTTTGGCCTCTAAAGGCGACCAAACCTTCACACTTTGAGCCCCCAAAGTCTGGAAAGTCCGCTTTTCCTCTTTTCTTAAAACTCACTTTTATTGTTTGGTCTTTTTGCAACTGATGCTTCTATTTGTACGATTTTACTGCCTTCTTATTCGCCCTCACTGTTTGTCATTTTTATTGTTTTCTCTTATTTGTTAAAGCACTTTGTGACTGTGTGTTCTGAAAGGTGCTGTACCAACAAAGTTATTGTCATCATATTACGCTGCATCATCCCCATTTGTTGGAGGATTATGACTCCTGTTGTTCAGAGCGACTTTTTGTCAGAGAAGCTGCGTCCCCGTTGGTGTTTGTTGTCCTACAGAAAGTCTAGAAGCATGTAAACGTCTGATCCGCTGCACAGAGAAAGCTGTAATGCCGGTTTGAGGAGAGCATATCAGTTTATCATTATTAATACTTACATATAAACTTCTTTTCTGGCTCCTGCTTCATTGCTTTTTGTCCCAAAACTACAAACATCAGGTGATTTTTGTGCAAAAGAAGCTCAAAATATTTAAAAAAAGCTCCTTCATGCACTTAATTTGAGATTTAACTTTAAAACCTTTGTGCACCTCGAAGTCAGACACGATGATGAACTAAAAGATCCACCTGTAACGACACAATCAGTGCTTTTGCTTTCACCTGTCTGCAGATGTTTTTTAAAATAGCATCCTTATTAAGTATCTTAACTTGTGAATACTGATCCTGAAACATATAAAAGCCTTCCAGCAGTCACTAATGGACCCAATGTGCTCTGTAGCTTCATCATGTTGGAGACAAACCCTCGGTGAAACACAATGAATAAACTTCTATTATTTTCCCAAACAAAAGGAAACAAAGCCCGTATGTTTCGTATCCGCTGCATTTGGACGGATTAGATTCCTTTAACCTTTACGGACAAAACCCATTAAACCTGATTCTCCATTTAACTGAATCAAAGGAGCTTTATTTGTTTATGATCCGACCTCACGAGGACCCTAAACGCATGAACCGACGTTATTGAAAAGCCTCATTTGGAGTCGAGTTAGAATAAAAACCCCGACCGACCGGTCACGGTGCTGCGCTGGGGACTCAGGCCGGAGATCTGAGGCGTGGCGTTGCCGTCGAAGGTGAAGGAGCCGCCGGCCGACTGACTCGCGTTTCCCACCGACACTGTGACGGTTTGTGATCCTGCAGCTCCCTGAAACAACAAACACAAGCAGGTTTTATTGAAGCTAAAGAGACACGCAGGAAAATAAAAACGTGTTCTTAAAAGAAGAAAACGACAATTAAAAGACGATCGTTTGATGCTGCAGCTCGACTCAGACTTGGATTTTTATTTATTTTTTAATTTATTTGATGTGTTTCAGGCGTGTCGCAGAAAAGAGAAAATAAAACCCACAAAATAATCAGAATCAGAATCAGAATCAGAATCAGAATCAGCTTTAATGGCCAAGTACGTACACAACATACAGGAATGTGGTGTCGGCTGTTGGTGTCGGCCAAGAATGAGCAAGGAGAATAATAGAAGTAGGAAAATAAAGAATAAAAATAAAATAACTATGGAAAGAAAGAAATAAAATAAATAATAATAGTAATAAATAAAATAAGATAACAAATATACACAAGAAAAACTAAACAAAACAAAAAAGCAGAACTCAAAAAAAGAATTAGGAGGATAGAATTAAGTTATTAACGCTCTCATTTCCTACTTTTTGCTTCAAACGTTATATTTATGCACCTCTTTAGAGCATATTTACTGCTCATTATATTTTCCAAACAGTCTTCTTTTCATGTTTTCCTACTTTTCATGTCAAAAGGGTTTTCAAAATTTGAATTTCCTGTTAAAGCTCTTCTTCCTGCATCAACTAAACAAAGCTCTATCGAAAAAAAATGAATAAAATATGTACTTGCTGCCCTAAAATGACTCATTCTTATGAATGTAATAATAATTTTGCTCATAGTTTCACTACAAATAGGTTGCTCTGTTTAAAATTAACGCTGCACAGTGAAACAAATTCCCTGCAACAAGATGCACAATCAGTGAAACTCTATTGTGTGGCCTTTAATTTGAAAGTCTAGCAGCATTTTAGCAGAAATACTTCAACGTCTGCACTTTATTTTGGAGATTTTCCGTTCTGGCATTCACTTCCTGAGCAGCTTCGTCACAGAGCTTCATCAATAACGAAGAACTATTCACCAATCGATCTTCTCGTGACGTTCATTCACAAAGCGTCCAGACTTCTTGCGCTCATCGTTTAAATCTTGCAGCTACAACATCAGCAGCTGATGCAGCCACAAAAGGCATCTTTTAAACTGACTGAACTGCTCTCAAGCCAGAAGCCTTCATTCCCCAACGCGACTGTTTTTATCAGACCTGTCCGAGCTCTGCTGATTGTGTGTAATAAAGAAAACTCCAGTGCTTTAAGTTGTTAGATGACATTTGTCCACTCACTGCCGGTGTTCTGCATTTCAGCTCCGTGTCGGTGACGTGAACCAGCGAACACTCGCCGCCGCCAACGCTGACCGAAGAGTTCTGGCCGAAGCCGAAGCCGCTCACGGTCAGCAGAGTTCCTCCTGAGAAAAAAAAGTAAAAGAAAATAGTTGTTAAACTTTCTGATGGACTCCTTAAGAGCGTTTTGAAGCTCCCGTTGATGGCAGGATTATTGCGTTGCTGGCAGGCGATACAGAGTCCTGCAGACTAAAACCACCAGACACAACAACAGTTTTTATCCCACTGAACAGCTGAGCCACTCCACTTCCAATTTGCACTACTGTACATTTACCTTTTCTACTAGATGTGTAAATTCTTGTATATATTTGTCTTATTATCTTATTTTATTTTTTATTAATATTTATTGCATTTTATTCTTTTCTTTCTGTAGTTATTTTACTTTGTTTTATTTTTTAATTTTCCTATTTCTGTTATTCGTGCAAATTCCCAGGGCGACACCAACAGCCGACACCACATTACTTGTATGTTGTGTACGTACTTAAAGCCATTAAAGCTGATTCTGATTTAATTTTGTGATAAAGCAGAACTCTGAGCAGGTTTTTAGTTTTGTTCACTGTGGGCTACATTTTTCTTTGCAACATTAAGTCCTGCTAGAAACGAAGAGAACTCAGAAATGTCTTCTGTGCAGCAGAACAAAGTTGGAATGTCATAAATCAAACGAGCCCACAGTGAGGAAAATGTCACAAAAAAAAGTTCTTTACTTTTTAATTTATATCAGTAAAGTTCTGTATAAACAGAACCTGCAGTTCAGCAGAAAAGCTACAGACTCAAATGATTCACGGCTGAATTTTTTTTGCATTTTTCTGTTATAATGATTCATTTTTGGCAACATTTTTAAACCATACATGTAGAATAAAGGGGTTTTCATAAAATATCAAGATTTTAAGCTCAGATCTGAAGTTTTCTGATGCAACGTGTGCAACAAATCTTCCTGTTTTTACACTTTCTGGCTCCGATAAACGACTTTTAACACACTTTTAAACCAGATTTATCCATGTTTTACCTGCGAGGCTTCCAGACGTCGGGGAGAAGGAGGAGACGATGAGCTGGTAGGTGAACCTCAGGACGTCTCCTCCAGGGTGGCGGGCGTCTCCCAGGGAGGGAAAGTTCACCCACACTGGGTAGCTTCCGGCGCTGGAGCTGCTCAGCCTGCACACCTGAGAGGAAGCTGCAACACAACATCTGGTTCGTCACACATACGTCTTGTGCCGCTTCGACAACCGACCAGAGTTCACGTCTAAAGACTCACCGGTGACCTGCTCGACGCGGCACTTTGCTTTTCCCACCGTGATGGAGGCGTTCTCGCTGCTGAAGCCGGTTCCGGTGATGGTCAGGAGAGTCCCGAGGCCATCAGAGCCTGGAAAAGACAAATATTATATTTAATTAGGTTGTATTTACATTACAGGAGGTGCTGTAGATTTAAGGTTTTTTTTTTAATCTGTAAACTAAACAATCTCCACATCAATGCTGGTGCCAAAACTGACATTTCCTACAAAATTTATAAAAATCTGAAAATGGCTCCACATGCATCTCATTATTCTAACACGTGTCCTTGCTTCCATCACTCCTCCTCATGTCTTAGCAAGTATGTTTGAGGTGGGATCCACCAGGGTTCTCTTTACTGTCATTTATAGATCTATTATTTTTTCCTGTATTTAAATGAGAGAAAAAACAAAAACCCCCAAAAACAAACTTATTTTTCCAAAATGTTGCTGCTATTTGAAAGAAAAATATGTAAATTAATTATTGAAAAATTATGAATATTTTTAAAAACTTATATCTACATATTTTACAGATAATATCAAATAAAAAAAAAAAAATAAAATCAAATACAAAATGGAAAAAAAAAAAAAAAAACAAAAACAAAACAAAAAAGAACCATAACTAAAACAAATCAAACAAAAAAAAAAAAAAAAAAAATTGTCCAATTCGAAATCATAAAAATAAAATTACACCTTTTTCGTTTTTACCTTTATTATTATTTGAATGAACAATTCTTTATATGAAGGACTCAAACATGCAAAACATTTTGTTATATATAGTTTTTATTATTATTGTAGTTTGTAGTTTAGGTTTTGTAATTATTTGGACCCAACAACAAAAATGACATAAAATACGACTCTAGCCGACTGCTGGACGTAATACGGCATTAGTATTATTGAAGACTATTATTAATGATGGAGACTGACCTAAATAATTAAAATATAAGTCAGTAAAAGGTATTTATAAAGTGCTTTTCACAGACAGAAGGTCACAAAGTGCTTTACAAAGGCGATGTGAAAATACAGGAAAAAATTACTACCTGGGTTAAAAGTGCAAAAAACTGCACAATACTTACACAACATACAACAATAAAGCAAATCCTGCGAGATTTGTTGCCTTTTTTTAAATTAAAATTTGTATTAAAATGCTCATTGAAAGTGAAATTGTTTTGGAACCGCACCTTGAGTCGGGCTGATTCCCGTCAGAACCGGAGTTCTCTCGTCTCTCCACTCAAAGCTGCAGTTTCCAGAACACTTGGAGGGAATCCCGTTGATCAAAACCTGCACCTGAGAGACGGCAGACACAACAATCAATCAATCAATCAATCAATCAATCAATCAATCAATCAAAGTTTATGCACATAGCCCTTTACCACAGCCCAGAGGGTGACCGAAGGGCTTCACAGTAAAAACAAGACAGTAACTTAACAGCAATAGAATAACGACGACTCTGCGGACTGGGAAAACCATCAGCGTGTCGGCTTGTAACAGTGATGGAGGAAACCTGCCAACACACTAAATCCTGCCCGCGGGCGCGAAATAAGGCGTCGACAGAAATAGCAACTGGCTCCGCAGGATTCATTAAGAACCGTCAGCAGCTATTCACACACGGATTTGACGCTGAAACCTAAAACCTTGGCGTCCTCGAGGCGTTTTGAATCTCTGCCGTACCTGCGGTTTGGTTTCCCAGCTGCGGAAGAAATCTCCGGACAGGCCTCGAATCAGCAGTCCGCCTTTTTCGACCTCTTTGACTGAAATGACGACGTTTTCGCCGACGACCGACGAGCTGTCGACCTGAAGAGAGAGAGAAAAAAATCACAGATGTTTCCTTTAATCAGAAACAACATTTATCATATATTTACTTTATCTTTATTATTATTTGCATGTTTGTTTGTTTTTGGATGAAGCTCTGCGACAAGCATCAGCTCCAAAGCTTGACAACAGAATTCCTTTTCCAATAAAATGCTCCTCATTTAGTGATTTTGTTTTTTCATGTTTTCACTGGATCTCTGCTGCTCTTAATGCTTTTAATACTTCATTTTTATTCCATATTTATTTCTTTACAAATAGATCTTACAAGTAGCCGACCTATCATTGCCTGTTTTAGTATTTTATTGTATTTAATTATGTTTTAAAATGAGAATTTTACCAGTTTCATCCCGTCTTGATGTTTTTGCAGCGTCGTTGCTGCCTGTCAGACAACATGCGGTGTTTTAAAAGTGCTATATGAATAAATCTGATTTGATTTGACTGAATACAGTGAAAAAAATAAAGGTTTTCCATCAGTAAGTAAAAAAAAAAAAAAGATGCGACAGCTGAAATAGCAGCAGATTCATACTCCGAACCTTCCACAAATTAGAAATAAAAAAGATAAAACAATAAATAAAATGATAGAATTTAGATTTTCATGATTATGAATAAAAAAGTTTTTTAAAAATATCTTTCAAACTCTTTAATAAACCGTCTGTTTTGGATTTACATCGAGGTAGGTGATGACGAGCTTTAATTAAGTCGCCAATTAATGATTAAAAATAGATTATATTAAACATAAACACAAACATCTGACAAACACTTATTAATATGATTCTGATTATGGATCTCCCGTCTCCTAATTCGTCGCTGAAGCTTTAATATCGTTTGTGTTTCCAGCCTCTAATTCTGTGTCCTGGATGAGTTTTCTGCAGAATCTTTCCTCATTAGCTCTGAGTGTACATGAACATTGGTGGGTCCAGACCTTCATCAGAGGCTGAGCTCCGCCCTTCGTCAGCCACTTGATCCTCCACTTCGGCTGTCTGCAGGTTCCCTTGTCGGTGACGCTGACCTGCCCGATGCCCTCGATTCCCTCCAGAGCGTACTTCAGCTCGTCCTCGCCGATGTCCATGGACAGACCTGAGGACAGACATCGTGTCACTTCCTCATGACGACCGGAGGACAAAGCTGGTCTGAGATCTGATCCAGTTTAAAACCTCCTGAGCGGCTCATCAGGACCCCGATTACATCAAACATGTCTGACAGAGTTTTAATCGTAGTTATGATAAATTAATGTGTTTTTTTAAACTGTAGCTTTTTAAACAATTCGCACGTTTTCCATGTTTTAAGTATAGAAGTGATATCTACATCATATCTGGTAAAAACCAAGAAAAAAATATTATTTACACATTAAATGGAAAATTAAACTGTAAATAAAATCCACATTAAAATCAGTATTTTCATAAATTCCTTTTAACTGTAAAATTACACTTTTTGTTGTTGTATTTAAATCAGGAAACAGTATTGATATGTTACAGATATTTACTATCTTTAATATCTCAGTTATTTTCACCGTTTCATACCGTTTTTGAATATTTCTGTTTTGTTTTTTTTTTTACATATTTTTTCTGGCAACCTTCTTTGTTTTGGGAAATTACGCTGATTGTAAACAAACAAACAAACAAAACAGTTATACGATCAAAAAAAAATATTTTCACAAATAGTATTTCGTTTACTTTAGTTTTTTCTCTTTGTTTTTACAGTAGTTGACCACAGAATCAAACTGTTTCACTGCATTTAAAACTGTTTAAAATATCATTATTTTACAAATAGGTACTTTTTAAAAACTGGGTTTGTTTGATTGTTTGTTTGTTTGTTTTGATCATTACAGGACATTTTAATGTATTTTTTCAGAAGCCCCTATTTGCAGATTTAGGCTGTAAATGTGTCCATTACTGTCTGTCTGCTTCTGTCTTGTGTGAAACTACAACAATTTTTTTTTCACTATTATTATAAAGACATTCAAAATTGCTTGTTTATTTTTTCTTATTATTATTATTATGATCAATACACATCTAACTAGTGTATAAAAATTCTAATGATAATAAAGATGTGCTGCATTTGATTTGTATGAAAGCTGCTGAACAAATAAAGCCTGAATGACTGATTGGCTATTTTTTGGGGCACCAGCGCTGCATCCTGGGCTTTGCTCTGCCCAGAACAACCCGGAGTGTTTTCACGTCCTTACAGCAGGAATAAACATCAGTAAACTTCACAGATGTTCTTTGTTGTGTTACGTGATGCGCCTGGCAGCTATTTACACATCAACAATCAACAGTCATTGTCCTGCTTCACAAAGCCGACATTCTCCGAGTCGCTGCTCCAGTTTTCTGCTCTTTTGTCTTTGTTTTCGGCAGCGAGCTTCTCCTGCGCTGCATTCATTCTGGGTAATTATTAACCTGTCATCCGTACAATAGAACTACTGTCGTGCCAGTGAGCGATCGGTTGAAAGCCACCAGGATTAATGATGCTACCTGTGGGGCTCGGTTATGAAACAACGCTGACCTCGGCCCGACCCGACCCACCTTCGACTCGGTCTCCGTAAATCTCCACACCGAAGGTTCCGCTCAGCGGTGGGGAGGCTCTGTGAGGACGACGGATGCTGACCTTGGCTCCTCCCGCCTCGAAGTCGGCCGAGTCCTCGCTGCTGTTGGACGTCTGTGGACGAGAAAAAAGTTTTGATGTTGAGAGCCGAGTTTATGAACAGAAACGAGCCTTTAATTAGACCAACGAGCCCTAAACGGAAGGAAAGTCAAGTTCAAACTGCTTTCTTCTTTCTTTATTTTTAGAAGGTTGATATTTATATTTGATTATTTGTATTTACACTCTTATTTTTGTTTATACTTGGTTGTCAGAAGTCTTTATTTATGGCATTTTTCTTTTGTCGAAAGCCGAGACTTCCGACTTATCTTGTCTTTCACTTGTATTTTTCTCATTTTTTCTTGTCTTTGACTTTTCTTTTCTCATCGTTTCTCATCTTTTTCTCATCTTTTACCTTTGTCTTATCTTTTTAAAACATTTTCTCATCTTCGTTCATCTTTTCTTATCATGTCCCATCCTTTTCTCAACTTTTTGTCATCTTCTACTCGTATTTTTTCTCATCTTTTCTTGTCTTTTTCTTTTATCTCTGAAATTTGGTAGTGCGTATGGAAACCTGTGCATAACGACAATAATAAAGGATTCTGATTCATTTAACTCAAGGAAATTCCTTTATATTGAAGCTCTTATTTTGGTAAATATAAGGTCTGGACACATCCTCTTGTTTTGTTTTTTTCCTAAACAGTCTTGCCTCTGCAGATATTTCATCATAAACCTGCACATTTTCTACATCAACCTTCGTTTCTTGGGGAGAAAACACACTTTTTATTTTTAAATAGTTTTGTAGATATATTTTCATATCTGTGTGGGAGAGATTGTGGAAATATCAGAAGCACGACGGTCGGATGCTGTATGAGACAGAAAACCAGAAAAATGCTAAATATATCATTACAGTACCGTATTGTTTGCACTGAATTAATATTAACACACCGAGATGTGAACTAATCAATGCAACCACGAGTTTATGAGTAATTAAAACGAGACTAACGGGTGACTAGATGGATGCAAAGCTGCACGCAGGTTGAAACTATGAATACATTTGATGAAATTCGACGTTATTTTTTTCCTCACTCCAAGACAGCCGTTTAATTTGACATCCGTTCGCCACAAAAAAAACTTTTGCATGATCTCGTGTTTGTCACAGCGTGATACAGTCAAGTTATTATACACTTTTCTTTTCTCAAGTTTTGCAAACAACAGGAAGAAACTGACGAAACTGGTTTATCTTGAGGATAAAACACAGTAAAAACCAAATTAATCAATGTCATATATGCAGTTCAGTGCAGCCATAGAGGAGACTCGACCACTTACTGCTTTTACGTCTGTTTTGTGGCATTTTTGGTGCTTTTATTGTTGTATCGAGTTGTGTTTGTTCTTTTTTCTTTCTACTGCAGCTGACTGGCTTTGCCTTGTAATATTCTCTTCCTCTTTTTAAAAAGTTGCCGTACAAATAGAGTAGTGACGCACGATATTAAAATTTCTGGCCGATACCGATAACCGATATTACCAATATTCAATTTTTGTTCACACCAAACAATGACTACAAGTAAGCACTGTGAGAGCGTGGAAACTATTCAGAAGAAGCCCAAATTAGACCACATAGTCTTCTTTATTACAAAAGTAAAACATATTTTAACATATTTAAGGTTCAAGTCCAGGATTATTTAAGTAAAAACATCTGTGAAATACCAGCGAGATCAAATGTAAAGACGAAGGCGTTGATGTTCGACAATCATCAGGCCGATTCATGGGAAAAAACACGACTATCGCGCCCCTAAAACAAAGCTATAATCATCATGACTACAGGAATAAATGACTTGGTTACCTGCAGGAAGCCGACTTCCAGCAGCGGGAACCCAAACGCGCATTCTGCAGGCCTGGCTTTGATCTCGTAGCTGAACCGTGAGGCGTTCGATGCCTTTTTGCTCACAGAGATCATCTCGAAGGAGCTCTTAAAAGGAGGAGGCCTCCTCTTCTGGACAACAGCTGGAAGAAACAAGAAAAAAGTAAAACAAACAAACTTATTCGTCAGAAAACACGTGCTCAGGCTTTTATTTACACATCAGCACTGGATTTGCTTGGATTGCTGCAAAAATGTTGCCTTTCTGTAGAAATAAAAGTCTGATTGAACCAGCGATCAGCTTTGATAACAGAAACCACGCTGCTCTGTACCGTTTACGTCTCTCGTGGTGGGCGTCTTCCCGATGTAGACAGCGTCCACGTAGAAGTCTGCCCTGGACTCGTCTTTGTGGAGGTGAAGCGACAGCAGACTGTAGCTGCTGCCGAAGAATTCAGTCTGCAGCGAGCTCTGCAGGTCCAAGCACTTGTAGCTCCACCTGGGAACAAACCGTCAAGCTGACGTTTACTGAGCAGCACATATGTGATGAATGAACACGTCTGTCTGTGGACGGTACTGACTCTGGGCCTTCGTCGAACACGGTGCTGATCTTGGCCGTCTCCGTTCTGGTGACGCCGCTGCTGTTGCGGTACGTGAACTTCACCTGAACGACGTCCTCCAGCGCCCCCATGTAGGCGAAGCACAGCTGTGAGGAAACAGAAGGGTTTTAAATCAAATGACGCCGGCGTTACTCTCAGTAGATGATTCTGCTGACTTTAAAACACATAGTCCTGAATGCAGGATTAGAACTGTTTCATCATCACAGGCAACTAAACTTGTGACATCTTGTCTTTTCTTTTTTTCATCTTTTCAAATTTTTTAAAACTGTTTTTCTCATCTTATCTTTCTTATCTTTTTTTTTTTAATCTATTCTCATGTTTCTCCTATATTTTCTTATCTTTGCTCATCTTTTTCTCATCTTGTTTATCTTTTACTTAAATGTTCTTATCATGTCTCACTTTTTTCATCTTTTTCTTATCTTTTACTTGTATTTTTCTCATCTTTTCTCAGCTTGTTTATGTTTTTCTCAACTTTTCTCATGTTTTTTTCATCTTTTTCTCATTTTTTAAAATCTTTTTACTTGTATTTTTCTCATCTTTTCTCAGCTTGTTTATGTTTTTCTCAACTTTTCTCATGTTTTTTCATCTTTTTCTCATTTTTAAAAATCTTTTTCTGGTGTTTTACTTGTATTTTTCTCATCTTTTCTTCTCGTTGTCTTTTCTCATTTCTCATCTTTTTCTCATCTTGTTGATCTTTTTCTCAACTTTTCTGATCATGTCTCACAATTTTCTCATCTTTTTTTATCTCTCTTATCTTTTTCTCATCTCTTATTTTTGTCTTATCTTTTTAAAAATCTTTCTTATCATTTCTCATCTTTTCAAAATTATTTTTTTCTTCTTTTTCTCATCTTATTAAAATATTGTCTCATCATTTTTCATCTTTTTCTCGTCTTTTCTTATCTTATTCGGAGTCCAATGAACCAGAAATACAAATTGTGAAACACACTGTGCTGGTAATTCAGCACATTTTACATACTATATATTGGGACATGCTAAATATTTTTCTGTCATACTATATAGTTTGATCATATAGATACTGGAACAAATATATATTCCCAGACTGGGTCCAATCACGACCAAAACGGTATTAATTTACAACATGAATAGTAGTAAAGGAGCTGTGTGTTGTACCGTGGGGTGTTTGTCCAGTGAAACCGGTCCGTAGGTTTTTCCCGACTCTTTCTTGTAGCTTTCCATGAACAGAATTTCGGCGTTCTTCAGCGACGACGAACCGCAGAAACCAGAGTTTTTCACCAGAGTGCCTTTTTCATCACCGTTGAACTGGGGAGGGCAAAAAATATTTAAAAAATGCGAAAAAAAATACAATCCAACATCAAATTCTGCACAGATTTGAAGCGTGAGACAACAACTTTTGAAAAATGTAGAAAATATTGCAACGTATCACGTGTGACTGTTGACCAAATCCCAGCTTAAATTTGTGATGTTGTCACTTTATTCTACATGCTTTATTTAAAATTGTGCTAAAAATAACACACATAAAAAACAATTTGCACAAAGCAGATTCTGCAAAAAACAAAAAATTCTGTGTTCTTTGGTCCAACTGTGAAGCCATTAGTCACTCAGCTGCGACCAACAGCGACTAAAAATAAATTCAGAGAGTTTTTGAAAGTTTTCCATCTTTGTGTGGCTACCTGAAAAACTGTTGATTCCATTTTTTGTAAATTAAACTTTAATTTTCTGTTATTTATGATTAATGGCATGATAAACTCAGCATAGAAGTGCCTCTAACAGTCTCACAGTAAAAGATTTTTCTTTTTTTTTTTCGTCGTTACTCACCTGAGACACGTTGTCTTCAAAGTCGTGGAAGTATTTGACGTCGCCTCCTTCGCTGGGTCGGATCTCGTCGGGACACTCGGCCTTCATCATGTCCTCCAGAGCCGACTGCACCTGATGATCGCACAAGAAAAGGATTTTGTGTTTCTATGTGGAAGCTGCAGGATTTGCATGAAAATAAACAATAAAAACAAACTACTTTAAGTCTTTAATTTAAGGCATTTGCAGGACTGGTTTGTCAGATTAAAACATGCCTGTATCATGAGATTACAACTTTTCAAATTAAGAGCATTTACAGTTATGTGTATATATATATATTAGGTTTTTTTTTGTCAAACAGTAGATCTAAACATTCCTGGATAACAACAATAATTAGATTTTAGCATTAAAAATATCATTTGGGTCAAAGATCTTCTACATTCTGGTGTATTAACCATCACAGAGACAAGAGATGATTTTACTCGTGCTGTTAATGTAGAATATAAACCTGACACTGGGTGGCGCTCTAATAAATATGTTATGGGATTTTGTGCGTCACAGACCTCCGACTCGGTTGCGTTGACGGCGATGGGTTTCGTCGGGATTCCCGCCCACAGCAGCGTGAAGGTCTCCATGTTGCTTTGCCCCTTGGTTTCCTCGGCAACGATGATGTTGGTGTCGTTGGTGAAAACCTCCGAGTGAAGAAGGTCGAAGTCGCCTGCAAGGACAAAAGAGCAAATTTAAACCCAGGTGCAGTGACTCCACAGTTCTACATAAAGTTACTGTCCTGTGCATTTTTATTGTGTTGTTTTGCATCTTCAGAGCATCACTCTCTTCTCACCTCTGTCAGAGTTGAAGGTGACGGTGTAGTGGGAACCCTGACCGTCGTCCTGTTTGGCCACCCGGACGCTGTCGGGTCTGATGGACCACAAGCTGTTCAGAGCAGCTTCCATCACGCCCGCCGAGGCGCCGACGGGAATCGGAGCTGACGGAGACACAGATGACAAACTTTATAGAGCGCAGTGTCACCAAATGAGATTCTGGCTTCTGAATTCTTACCCGTCTTGGCGTCGCCGTAGCTCAGCCTGAAGAAGGTGTTTCCGCAGAGGTGGCTTTGGCAGCTGCTGCTGACGCTCAGCTTCTGCACCTCCTGGACCGCAGCGGTTCTGCTGGGCCACGAGTCGAAGGAAACCACCTGGGAAATAAAGAGCAGGAAAAATGAACAGAGATTTGACTCGTTAAACAGAAAGAGGAGACTGTGAAAGAGGTTTGTTTTTATCATGAGCTACTGCTGTTTCACCGCCTCCGTGCTTCAGGTACATCAGCTAAATCTAAGCCCAAAATTGTATTTGATCAAAGTCATGCTTTATTTAAAAACTGGCTAAAAATAAACTATTTGCATTGAACAGATCCTGTAAAAAACAGAAAAATTCTGCCCTCCTTGATGCAACCGTGAAATCTTTCATAACTCATATATGACCAACAGTCTTGTTTAAAAAAAAAAAAAAAAAGGAAAAATCCTACATTTGTGGACTGAACTGGACAAAGCTGCAGGCAAAGAAGACAAATAAGGGAATCAGTTAGAAATAGAAATAATAAAACAATACATAGGATCGCCTTTTTTCCCATCATTGGTAACACTCGTGGGAGTAAAGTATTTAACATGGCGATTCCAGGTTCCTTTAATTGTTGTTGAATAAACAATCAAAGCTGGTTGTTTTTTCGTCTTTCTTTTTGATTATCATTATTATTGTTATTTTTTTGAATTATCCTTAATGCACAGAAGGTGTTTCTGAGTTCTCTGTGCTTCTAGTCGTGGTTGTGCTGTTTCCATAGAGGTGCAGGACTTGAGAAATGAGTCCACAGTGAAGAAAAATGTGACATAAAAAGGCTTGAAAATTACTGACATTTTGAAATTTGTTTCATGCAGTCTGCAGCTCAGCCAAAAAGTCACATCAAAAAGAATCACAAACGGTTAGCGATTGCGCCACAAAGTGTAAATGTAATGTTTTTTCACAAGACCGTGGGGCAAATTATGTATTTTTGGCACATTATTAATTAGGGAATGTAGAATAACATCATTTTAATGGAATGTCGTAATTGTAGGCTGATATTTGGTTAAGTTTTCAGTTCGTTATTGATGAAAATTCGATGATTCTTTCTGTTTTTAAAAGTGTAATTTTGCCTTTGTTTAAAAAATTTTTTGTATAAAGACAACACAGCTTTCAAACCTGTTAGTGGGTTTCTGGGATGTATTCATCACGCTAAAGCTACTGGTTAGCATCCGGTTACCTGCTCCTCGTCGAACACGTCGTAGTCGGCCACGATCTGCTGAACTTCGTTGACGGCGTCGTCCGTCTGCTCCTCCGTGAAGGAACTTTCCTCTCGGTAGAGGGCGATGTTGACTCGAGCTTTGCCGCCGTAGTCCTGCTGCAGGACTTCGATGTAGTAGCTGCAGAAAACCAGATTTATAGACATCGTGTGTTTAGCGTCTGTGCTGCGGCGTGAATCAACGATTCGCAGGCGAACACAGTCGTACTTACAATTTTCCTTCCTCGAGAGCCATTACATCTGACTTTTGCGACTTCATTGTTTTAAAGTTGCTGGCATAATGTGGCTGGTAGGCAACTTTAACCTGAAGTAGAACAAAAAACTGTTAGCGTGATTTCTGTCCGTGTTTCCCCCAACAATACGTGTTATTTCCTGCACTTTCTTCTCACCTTGTCCTCTGGCCGGCTGGAGTTGCTCAGGTAAAGGTCACATCGGTCGTCACAGCCGAGGTAGATGGTGTAGTTGCCGCTGGTCGGAGGAACCAGGAAGCCTCTGCTCCGAGTGGTGAAGTAATCCAGCTCCAGAGAGAAGACTTGGGGCAGCGAGTCGACCGGCTGCTGCCAGTATCCGGGTGTGGACTCGTTGTAGCTCCAGATGTCGCTCAGGTAACGGGGCCTTGTTTGGTTCCACACCTCCATCTTCAAGCCTCTGCCGCCTACGTCCAAAAGGAAATTATTACAAATGAATCAATAAGTCAACTGGCGGGGAAATGAAACAGCATCAAATTGATGATCCAGAAATAGTTTCATTAATTTTCAAGCAATTGTCCCTCGACTGTCTCTATCTTGTAACTCTTTCAGGGGAGTCATAGGTGGTCTT
>NW_007579198.1:65016-85720 GCF_000690725.1 Stegastes partitus
TTTACTGTCACAGAGGAGTTAAGAAACCAGAAAATCTTCACATTTAAGCAGCTGGAATCAGAGAATTGAGACTTTTTTCTTCTTAAGCCGATCAGTCAGTTCCGAGAAAAGGAGGTGGCAATTAGTTTATCATTTGATGACTAACTGATCAAACCTGGTGGCTCCATGTATGAATGAGGTAAACGCAGAAGGCATTTTGTAAATTAAACAAACATAAGATTGTCTTTACTCGTGGCTGCAGAATGAGAGGAAATAAATAGACATCAACAGAACACTTTCATCAGCAGTGACGGCACGTTCTTACTGATCAAATGATATAAATGTGTTTATTGTTTGGGTTCAAGCAGCTTGTCTCGTATCTTTGCAGACAAATCCTGACATCAAATCAGCGCCTGCGTCTGTCGCCGCTGACGTCGTCTCTATGAAAACTCTTTCATGCGATGCTTCACTGATAACGTGTGCTCGTGTTTCAGGTTGTGTGGTGACAGAACAAAGCACATTAAAGTCCCAGAGGTCGCGTTGAACTGTGAAAGAGCGCCGAGATTACATCGTGGTCTTTGAAACCGCAGCTTTGTTCACGACAGATAGTTGAGATTGTTCCAGACGTGGAGTCGCGATGTGTCGCTCAGGAAACAACGCAGCGTGACATAAAGACAAACACACAGATGCTCACCTGGATAAACCGACATGTTCATGTTCTTCGGCTGCTCAGGTGTTCTGCAAGTAATTCTGTCGTCGGCGACACTCTGGATCTCACATGGACGACCTGAAGAAAGAACACATCCTTATTATTATTATTATTATTATTATTATTATTGTTATTATTGTCTCCATATGATAAATAAAAACCCTTTACTGAGGAATTGACATTTGCTCTGTGACTGTACTTATAATTATGAGACACTTGGGCTTCACTTTATCTGCATTTTATACCGTTTTACATGCTCACTCTCCAACATCTCGTGGGAAATATTCTGCATTTTTTTCCTCTACAATAGCTTCAAGCTACAGCAGCATTTAGGAGAAAAATAAGTTTTTAAAAAAATGTTTGTTTTTTTTTCAATTGTATTTGTTAATTTATTATTAAAAATATTTATATTTCTCATATTAATTAAATTCTTAAAAATAATAATTACAATTCTAATATTAACATTAATTAAATTTAACTTTATTATTTTCAAGTTTCTGAGAAAAAAAAGTCTAAATCACAAATTAACAGGGAAAAAAAATCAGGAATTTCTGATAAAATTCCTCAAATCTCTGAGAAAGAAAATTCTAAATTTGCTGAATAAATATATGTTTATGTTATATTTATATATATAAAAAAAAGGGACAGATTTACAAAACAAAAACTGCCGTAAGTTTAAGGCAAAAAAAAATATATCACAAATTTAAAAGAAAAACATCAGAAATTTCTGACTTAAAAAAAATCATAGTTAAAATGTAATAAAAATCTGAATTCAGCACAAAACTCATAAATTTCTGTGGAAATACTAAAAAAAATTTATGAGAATTTTTTTAAAAATTTCAGATAAAAAATTCACTAATTAACAAGAAAGTCACAGATTTACAACAAATAAAATTCATAAATCTGCAAAATGTAAAAATCAACTTATGCTAAAAGAAAAAAAGAAACAAAAAAACTACCAGATTTGTGAGAGTTTTTGAATTCTTCTTCTTTTTTTTTTTTAATTACAAATTTACAACTAAATATCCAGCTTTGATTTCTCCAGTCAGCTCCAGCAGTTCATGTGTTTTACTGTGTAAAAACGTGACTTATTGGAGCTGCATGAGCTGGTGTTCTGTGTTCAACTCATTAAAACCCATCTCCGGAGTTTAACGTGTTTTTCTGGTTCTGGTTCTGTCGGATGTGTAACTGGATGTGAACTGACTCGCGTCGTCTTGAGTGATGGTTTGTGACGGTCGGCTGCGTCTCTAAGCTTCAGGAAGATCGTTCTTTCTGTCCTCTGGTTGTCTTTTGTTTTAAGGTATGCACACATTGTGCTGCGTTGATGCGGATTAGCGGCGCTGCGTGACTCGACGTTTTGCTTTGTTGGCTCCGAACACTTTGACGAGGTTGTCATGGAGCTGAAAACTGACCTCCGACCAGAACTCGAGCCGGTCGATCGGTTTCGTCGAAGAACCGTCCGTGAACGGTGATGAGCGTTCCTCCCAGGACGCCGCCGGCCGACGGAGAGACTCCGGTCACCTCTGGACAAGAGACACAACCGACATTTTACTGTCTGTCAGCACAAACGCTGAAGAGGAATCAGACTGTGGCTGTGAAACGAACCTGCAAACGTCTGGAACATGGACAGTTTGTCTGCAGCAGACACACTCAGCAGTTTTTTTGCTGGATAACTCCTAAAGAGGAAACAAAAGCAACAACAACACAATCAACGTTTTTCACTTCATCGCCAAGAATCTTCATTAGCTTCATATCTGTTGATTAGTTTTAGATTTTTAACTCACTGACCAGACTTTATAGAAACTTACTTCCACTTTGACATGAAAGAGTATTTTTCTTTTTTTTTTGGGTGTACAATCTTGCCCCAAAACAAATTAATTAATTGACAAGTTTGCCAGAAAAAAGTCAGAAATTTTGCAGGAAAAACTCACCACACAAATTTACACATAACAACAACAACAATAACAACAACAATCATGAATTTGTGATTTAAAAAAAAAAAACCCACACAAATCTAAAAAATGAAATAAAATTGTAAATTCATGAAAGAAAACGTTTTTCTTTTATTTTCTTTTTTTTTCTTTCTTTTTTTTTTTTAGAAAAAACTGACATATTTGCACAAAAAAGCCACAAATATTTTATGATAAAGATAATATAAATGTACAACAAAAAATCCAAAATTTATGCTAAAAAAATGAATAAAAAAAAGCTCCAAAGTTGTTTTGTTTTTTGTTTTTTTTTTAAGTGACAAATTACATTTAAGGAAAATTTGTGACTATTTAATTTTGAATTTGAGATTAAAGAAAAAAAAAAGAAAAATATTAACAAAAAAGTCACTAATTTACTTTTACAAATAAACAATTCACAACATAAAGTTCAAAAGAAAAAAATCATGAATTCATGACAAAGAAATTTTTAATCTACAACAGCAGCAAAACCCCCCTGCGATTTATGCTTAATTATTATTAATCTTATTATTTAAAATGGCCAGTGTAATAGGAAAGGCTCCGAAATCTATCAGAAAAAAAAGATAAATTCACAAGGAAAATTTGTGACTTTTTAAATTCCAATTTGACATTTTAAAAAAAATTTAAAAATCCCACAAAGTTACGAGAAAAAAAGAAAAAACCGGCACAAATATAAACAAAAAAATCAACACTTACAAAAGCAAAAGAAAAAAGAAGTCATGAATTCACGATAAACAAATAAAATGAAGGAATGAGCAGAACCTGCTCAGAGGATTAAACTGAAGACGTTTTACCTTCCAAATTCACCGTCCAGGATGTAGGACAAGTTGTGATGACCTGACGGAGATAAAACAGAACCATTAAGCAGCAGTTTAACAGCTGAGTTATGTTCTATTTATTATGTTTCTGCAGTTTAACTGTGGAGGAAAGCGGCTCACCGACGTACGTCCCCGTCATCTTGCAGCTCATGTATCCCCAGTGGGACGATTCAGAGTCCAGACGGAGGTTGTACCTTATGATATCCAACAACACACGTTAATACTCAGCACAAAGCCAATAATCTTTCACATCTGAGCTTAAATCCATCCGTCTATGTTTGCACGAGCACATTAAATTCAGTTTTCGCTGCTTTCAGATGAATTTCTTTGGGTTTGAATCGATAAAAGTTGCAGAAACTCGTGTTGTGTTTGCATTAAACACGAGTTAAAGCACTTACAGTTCGTCTGAATCCGGCTTGAGCAGCTCACAGGGCATCCCTCCCATGAAGGATCTGCAACAAACAGGAGCACATGGAGGAAAATATGAATTAAAGTTCAGTCGAAGCTTCTCAGTTGCAGCTTAAAAGTTTTTATGTTTCACAGCAGACGGTCGATAAAACATGTGTAATGAATTCATTTGGATGAAATATCACCAATTTAAACTTGTTTTTCTTTGTTTTTGTGACGTTTTTCCATAAAAAGAAAGAAAGTTGAGTCTGAAAATCCAATAATTGGAGCATTTTTGGCGATTTTTTTACAAAGAAAACCTGCATTTCAAAGCTGTTGTAGAGTTCAGAGAGTAAAGATTTATGGCTTCAGATATTTTTAACCACTCAGTATATTCAGTATTGTGTCTGTCTTTGAAGCTTTAAATGTTTGTGACTAAACAAGGAGATAAAACAAATCAGCTGCTCCAAAGAATTTCCTGTCAGACCAGTTCATAGTGCGTCAGATTGTGCTCCTATAATGAGATAACAGGCAGATACCATCACACAGAGTTTGCATTTAATTGCTTTGGAGGACCAGAACAGTCCCGTTGTACCTCAGGAACCTGACGTTGAGGCCGTTGGAGCTTCGGTCCGTGTTGCTTCCGTAGACGTTGGTGTAGATCCGTCCTCGCATCGTCACCAGCGTTCCTGCAGCAGATTTTAACTTAATTCAAGTTCAGAGAGGACTGGGTGTAATGGTGTCATGGTGTAACGGCTGGACGGTACCTGGAGGACCGCTGACTGGACTCACAGACTCGATGGTGGGAGTTCGATACCAGACAGGCTGAGAGAGGAGACAGAAAGAAACAGTTAGAAACCAATCGGCGACACGTGAGCTCACACACATCAGATTAAAGAGCTGCTTCAGCTGCTGACTCACATAGAAGCTGCAGTGGTACCAGGCGTGGGATCCTCTGCATCTGCTGCTCTCAGGAATGGGAACTCCGTCCACGGTGACATGGACCATGTAGTGACTGGCCGGCATCGCTCTGAGACACACACAATAATATTAAAAATGACAATAATAATAATAGTACCTTTAGTCACAGAGCACCTTTAAAAAAAAACAGGTTTGACAAAGTGCTTTACAGACAGAACAAAAAGTAACAAAAGGAAACTTAAAAAAAAACAAAAAACACCAGATAAAATGATGAAAGAACCAAAGATGCCAGTTTCAAGTAAAGGATAAAAAAAAAGGTGGAATAAAGAAATAGAGGCTAAAAACATAAACACAAGGCTACAATAATAACATTAATAATCATAATAGTAAATAAATAAAGTAGATCAATAGATAGAGGTGCAAGAATTGTTGGTATTTAGAATAAAAATGCAAAGATTGCTAGCATTTAGAATAAAAATGCATAAAAATTGTTGGTATTTAGAATAAAAATACCAAAAATTGTTGGAATTTACAATAAAAATACAAACAAATGTTAGCATTTAGAATAAAAATGCAAAAAAATCTTTATATTTAGAATAAAAATGAAAAAAAATGCTTGTATTTACAAAAAAAGGTGCAAAAATAGTTGGTATTTTAAACTTAAATGCAAAATAATTGTGTGTATTTACAATAAAAATGCAAATATTGTTGCTATTTACAATAAAGGTGCACAGAATGTTAGTATTTATAATTAAATTTTTAAAAATTGCTGGTATTTATATTAAAAATGCAAAGATTGTTGGTATTTAACATTTGCAGCATTTCTGGTATTTATGATAAAAAACCGACTTTTATGAAGTCGATTCTAATTCTGTTGGTTTTATTTCACTGGCAGCCACAAACCTGTAGATAAGTAAATAACTAAAGGCTGAAGGAGAATAAAACGACCAGATAAAGTAAATAAGAGTGCGTTGCTGCTGTACCTGGTGTAACACATGATCTGGTTCTCGTGAGTCGAGTCTCTCTCCACGTCGCAGGGAAACGACTTGGTGCTCGACACCAGAGTCACCAGGTTCCCCAAGTGAGCGTCTTCAGGCTTCAGCTTGAACTCCGTCTTAGAAAAACCTGAAGAACAGAGCAGCACAGGGAATAAATAACAATAACAATAACAAACACGCTATAAAATAAAGAAATGAAATGAAATTTAAATTAAAGAAGACAATATTCCAGCAGCTGGGACACCAAACAGACACAGTAAACTGTCCATAGTCAAAAAAATGTGATGTATAATGTAGAAAAGTAATTAAATTACCAAACTAAATAATAATAAACAAAATAATACATTTTAAAAACAAAAAACAGTCATATTTCAGCACCAAAAAATACAATAAAATAACAGAACAGAACATAAATCTCTCTTTTTTTTAAACAACAACAACAAAACTAACTTTTTAGAACTAAAATATAATTTCTCTCCTAAATGTTGCACAACATGTTGTTTTGATATTTACATGCATTAAAAACCTAAAGACATTATCAGTGAACATGTCACATACAAATAATCTACACATTAAAAAGCTCCCAAACACAGTTCATGTGAATCCATCGTCTAGTTTTTGTAAATTTGTTGAAAAATACAGAAAAAACAAATCAGTAAAATAAAAAAGGAACAGTGCAAACATAAACCTTTTTCCTTTTGTCCAACGCTGAATTACTTTCTACTGATTTAACTTCTGCCTAAAAGCTAAATAATAACAATATATGTGTCATAATCTGACAGAAAGTGAATTTGAACAGTTTGAATCAGACATAATTTCTCTTCAGAACTGGATCACTTTCAGCTTCTCACCTGCTCCTGAAATCGTGAGTCTCGTTGCTCCACTTTGGCTTCCTCGACGTGGAGACACGTAGTCGATGCGTTGAGCAGCTAAAACAAAACAAATAGAACTCATTTAAAAGCCGTTTTTCTTCTGATCGGTGCGCTCCTGGAGCTGCTGCTGCTTGGTTTGGAACTTTACGCACGTTTTTACGCATTTCAATAAAAGACACAAATTGCACCTAAATACAAGAAAGTCGATTTAAAACCAAACACATGCCACATAAACTTTCAGAAATATCACATATTTGCATTTTTTTTTTACTTACTGCAGCAGCACCAGACCGTCAGGAGGAGGAGGAAGACCGGCCTCGGCGCGGACTCCATCCTGAGGATTCAGATTCTTTCGCTGCTTCACCTGCGTTGCTTCTTCTGGGAAAACCGCGACTGTTTAACACCGAAAAGTAGCATTCACATAAATATTTCTGTCTTTTAAATCCACATTTAGCAGAAATGGCTACAAATTGGGTGTATTTCATGATCAAATAAAATCGGAATCGAGCGTAAAAGGCGATGAAAAACACCGAAAAAGTGCATTTTTAGTTTGTTCTGAGAAAGTTAGACGCAACTAATGAGATGAAAGTTAATAAATTGCAGGCATTTAATTGATAAATTTGCAACAATACCTATAAACGGAATAAAACTTTCTATTTTTTTGATTAAAATGTGATGTGAAATGAATAAACTCGCCTGTTGTTGGTTTGGTCGATCTGTTGAACGTCTCAGGAGGATCCAGAGAGTCTGTCTGGGTTCTGGGTTCTTGCAGGTGCAGCGGCTCTTTATGACCATCTCACGGTTCCGCCTTCACCTGCAGGAGGAGGGAGGAGACTGGAGACGAGTCTGGAGGTGAAACTGGGCCAAACCGTGCGTCATGGACTTCAGGAAATCCAATCAGAGTTTGACAGAAGACAAGAAGTGAAACTAGAAAAGACAAGAAATAATACAAATCTGCAACCACTGCAGAAAAACAAACCAAAAAACAGCCAGACAGCTCAAAAATAGTGGATAAAAACGGAAATATTAGCAAAAATAATGACATTTTAGCTCATTTAAATACAGAGAAACACAAAAGAAAAGAAAAAACAAACAATATTTATAACTTTCTTTTACAGTCAACATGTAAATCAATATGTTTTACATCATCCTACTAAATATTATCTGATATTAAATACATTATATAAGCGCAACCAGTGCTGTAATTAAGTGCTTTTAGTCAAACAATGTCCCTCTTAGAAGTAGAAAAATTGTGATTTTTTATCATTATTGTCATCAGTAGTCACAGTCGGATGTTTTTAAACCCACAAACATTAATAAAAATACTCGACAATATTGTAAATGTGCATCGGAGAAGATGCCGAGTTGTCCAAAAATACAAAACCAGTCTCTAAAACTTGCATTAACATCTTTAATGCCAACAATCTGTAACCTAAAACAACTTCTCAGTTTGTTTTTCAAGTGTTAGTGATGAAAAAAGTGAAACAGCAGCACAAGTTTAGCCAGAAAGTAAAAGAAAACTCACAAACCAGCAACATCCGGAAACAAAACAAACCCAAGATCCTCAATGACAGACGATCAGCAACCGTAAATACACAGAAACGGTCAAGACACCTCCGAGGACGGCAAAGAAACGCGGCTATGTGAAGGTACACTTAAAGAAATAAAAAAATCTAAGGGTGAAAATGCATTTATTTATGCAGAAATCTTTGTTGTTGTTGTTATTTTACTTCCTTTTTGCATCGTTTCATATTGTCAGGTGTTCCTGTTATTTTGTCCACATCCTTTACACCTCAAACAATTCTTAGAGATGATTTTAATTCTACAAATAAACACGTTAAAATCGACTCTCCGCTTCCCCCCCAACAATGTGACTAATTAGACAACTTAAGGACATGAACAGGCGGCATTCAGACTCCACAGCTGGAGTTCCTCTGCAGGTCAGGACTGTTGACAGATGTGTCACCGGACGGCCGCTGAGCTCATCCAGCCAAACACAGAACGCTCCAAACTCTCCAAACCTGCAGCAGCAGCAAAAACATTTTTAGCTCTCGGTGAAGAAACCCGACGGTTACGGTAACTTCAAGCGTTAATCATCACGCTCGAGCTTCGCTGTGTGTTTTGAAACCGCCGCGTTTTCCCTCCAACGCTGCCAGACAGCACAAGGAAGGATGACTCAGCTTCCTTTATTATCAGATTTATCAAGAAAAATGCAGAGATCCACACCCAGGGTCACGGCACTGCCCCGCTGGAAAACACTCACCAGAAATGGATTCACGAAAAGATCTGCTTTAAAAAAACAAGACTTCAGGGTTTAATCCACGTCCGGGAGGCCGAGCCTGGACGTTAGCATCTTAAGTTTAGCTCAGAGCTGCTAACTGACTCCCAAAACTAAGTTCTGTGAAAGAATTTTGTATTTTCACCCTCAAAAAAACACAACATCTTATCTTGGAAGCCATTTTAAGGGAAATAAAACTCCCACCGCCGTGAAACTACGGCTCACACAGAACGGTTTCTAACAAACAAATGATCGACTGCTCACACCTTTACATTATCAGCCCCTGGAAATGGTAAAAAAGTGCAAAATTCTCCAACAAAGGTGGTTTCATGGCCCCAGAAAGTTCCTGTAAGTGTATAAAAATGGATGGATCCAGGTTTCCTGCTACAAACACAGTCTTTGGTCAACGTTTCACCAACTGTTGAGGCTCTAACATCAGCAGAGTTCGATGTGTTGGATGTATGGAAAGACAAGGTTCCAGCTTTGCAATTCTGACTTAAAACTATTTCAATATGATTCAAACTTTGCCCAAAATGACTCAAAATTGTCCGAAATCACTCACTATTTGTCCAAAATGACTTTAAATCGTCCATATTAACAACAATGAAAACTACTGGTTCTTAGAAATGGAGAAAAAAAAGTTCAAATTTTAAAACAAAGGTGGTATTTTGGTCCCAGAAACTTCCTGTAAGTTTATATATATATGGATGGATCCATATTTTCTACTAAAAACACGGTCTTTGGTTGACATTTCACCAACTTCTGAGGCTCAGTAGAGTTTGATTTGTGGTGAGTGTGGCAAGAAAAGGTTCCAGTTTTTACTATGCTGACTTAAAATTGGTTGAGAATGACTCATGAAGTGTACTTGGATGATGAAGTCATCTGTTCTGATGACTGGGATGGACGTCTTGTCCCTATCAAGCAGTTGTTTGACCGCTTGGCTAATGCACATGTAACTGTTAATTTGGCCAAGTGCGAGTTGGCAAAGGCCACAGTGACTCGTTTGGGTCGTGTGGTGGGTCAAGGCAGAGTGTCCAGTGTGTGCACAGGTGCAGGCTATAGAGGACCATGTCCCACCCTCAACTCAAAAAGCACTCATGCGTTTTTTGGGACTTGTCGGATATTACCGGTGTTTTTGTAGAAATGTTTCTACTGTTGTTGCACCCCTCACAAACCTGCTGAAGGCCAAAGTTAAGTATGTTTGGTCACCAGAGTGTCAGAAAGCTTTTGAAGCTGTAAAGACTCTTATTTGTAATGCCCCTGTTCTCTGATCTGTATACGGTCATAAATTGTCAGAAATACCCAGGGCTTAACTTAGCTTTGTGTCCAAAAATATCAACAAGGAAGCTCGAAACATGCTCAGAAATGGTGGAGCAACTTATTCCCTGAATGCTGTCTGATTTGACTCAGACTAAATACGGTAACGTGGACACTCGTCTCACCTTCTCGTGTTTAAAGCATGACTGTTACTCATAAAACAAAACGGCAGCAGGAAGAGTGAGACCGACACTCTGCACGTTAGCGGCCTCCAGTGGCCACCGGGGACACTGCAGCACTGATATGAATCTGAAGCACCAATATCGTCACCAGCATCCGTCTGTGTCATGTTCTCATTGAAGTTCAGGCGTAACGTGCAAAGCAGAGTATTTACTCACACGTGCCTCCACGAAGGAAAAGATGATTGCGTGAAAAAATGTCCTCTTACGTAAGGTGCAGCAGAACAACAGCAGAGCGCGACAGGAATTTTCACTTAAAGCAGATAATGGTGATCGTCCTTTTGATGTTATTTTTACCTCGAGCCTCGTTGTTCTGTAACAAGAAGCGATAATGGAGGAGATTATGAGAGAATTCTTTTTGGTTGTGTAATACAAAAACAAAAAACCCAAACATTTGTTTAAAAAAATAACTAAAAACTAAAATATTAACCAATATTAAATGTGTATTAAATGAGGACGGGCCTGTAGTCGGACCATAGACTTGTAATAAATACTTTCAATCAGTGACTTCAGTATCAAAAGACAGATATCATAAGTTTCAGATTGAACATTGGCATCATAAGACTCAAACTGATTTTGATAAAAAAAAAAACTGGATGCAATTTGTTGTCCAGTATATAAAAATCTAATTTTATGACTGCGGTGACAAAAGCCTTTACAGCATGTCTGCAAAGCCATGTTTGTAGCTGCAAGTCTTTCAATTACTTGTCTCCAATTCCTCCTAAAGAAATGATTTTAATTATTAAGGATAATTTTGTTTCTAAAAGTCAAAAATAAAATCCAAACATGTCATGTGGCATCACATTGCTAAAAATATCTTAAAATTGCTTCATATAATCAGCCGTCAATGCAAATTAAATTATTAGAGCAACAGTGTAGTAATAGTATGAAGTATTAGTTATCAAATGATAATCATCTTCATATTTGTGTGAAGCTAAGGGTTATTTTAAAGGAACAGTTTGAGAAAAGACTCTAATATCTGTATGCTAATGCTAAAGCTAGCAACTAGTTAGCTTAGCAAAGGGCTACTATATGTTTGCTTGAAATGTACAAAACCAGAATAAGATGATGATTATAAATTAGGAAAGAAAGGAAAAGTCACAATAACAACTGAATTATGTGACACTGACTGTATTTTTTTTTTTAAAGAAATGCCTCTAGAGAAGATGACTATTTGTGTTAAAAATGTTAAAGCTAGCAAACAGTTAGCTTAGCTTAGCACAAAGACGGGAAACAAGAGCAAGCAGCAAGCTTGGCTCGAACAAAGTCCACCTTGTAGCATTGCTAAAGCTAAATTATGAACACACTACGGGTTTTTCGCTTAAAATAAATGAAAACACAAATCGAAAAATGACATATTAATGAATGAAAAATGATAACTCTGTGCTAATGCTAAAGCTACCAGCCGGTTAGCTTGACACAAAGACTGCAAACAAGGGAAAGCAGCTAGCCTCACTCTGTCCAAAGCTAATAAAATATAGCTAACAGCTCTTATGAAGATATTATAAGTGGTTTGCTTGAAATGTACTAAAACAGAAATGAAAAATAATGAAGTTGTGGTTTTATTGAGGTATTTTTTTCACTGACTGTATGCTAACTTAAGATTACTGACTAGCTGTAGCTTCATAATTAGCATACATGAGCACTCATATCAAACTTTGCATCTAAGCTTCTCATCTAAGCAAAAATATTCTTGATTTGAAAGCGATTTGAGTTTTAGTCAGTACAGAGCATATGCTACGTAGGTATTTTTCTACTTACATCTGTGCGGCGTCACTACTTCTCTCAGTATTTCTATTCATGATAGAAACTGTGCCATTACCACCGACATGTGCAATACTCTTATTTCTACCACTGGAACTTGAATGTTTTGGTTTGTTTCTGTACTTTTGCTGCAAATGTTTAATTAATAAAGGCTTATCTTATCTTATATAATTGAGATTTATAAAAAAGTGAGCATTTAGGACATAAAAAACTTGGCGAAAAACTTCAGAGCTGTGGGTTGAAATCTGCTCAGATTGTCTGTTTTTCCCCTGACAGCTACGACCACACACACACACAGCCCACACAACAACAACGCTCACTCTGCCCACACACAGAATTAAAGCCTAAAAAGCCTAAATACCCCCCTGTCACTGTGACTTCAGTCTTTCCAAAAAGTCCTAAATTGTGGAAAGAAAACAAAAAAAGGAACAAAAGCAGATACTGTCAGTCGTCCAGCAGGTTCAGATGTTGACTCAAGATGAGCTCAGCTTCCTGTGAGCGACTCTGAACACAACACGAGTCGGATTCCTGGAAGGCAAAATGACAACCTGCTGCAGGATGAGCTCATGTTTTACAAATGTTTGACCGCAGCCATAAAAATCAAACAGACGCTGGATTATTTTTAAATATGAAAACTCTAAATTACATATAAAGGCTTTTTTAAATTAAAAATTAAAGCTCAATTTATCAAAGGACAAATTCATGAAGCACTTACGCAACACATTTCTTGCCTTCTTACGTAACTACAAACCTCCACAAACTATGAGTTAAGCAATGACATTTCTGTCATACCGACTGTCTGCTGGCTTATTTTGAAGCATCAACAATAACAGTAATAACTCACACAGTGTTTTACAGGATAAACATGCAGGACTTACCGTGTAACAGGATAAAATAATCCCAACAATGTCCAAATTTAAGGAAAAAAACAAATGAGTAAAGTAAGCTATAAGAGGAGATTTAAAAGGAACACGGAGTTTGGATTTCGACAAATGAGTTCAGTGAGAAATCAACACTTACCTGCCAGAGGATTCATCCATCCATTTTCTATACACCGCTTAATCCTCACTAGGGTCTTGGGGGGCTGGAGTCTATCCCAGCTGACTCAGGGTGAAGGCAGGTTCACTTGGACAGGTAACCAGTCTATCACAGGGCTACACTTAGAGACAGACAACCAAGCACACTCACATTCACACCTACGGACAATTTACAATCACCAATTAACCTCAGCATGTTTTTGGACTGTGGGAGGAAGCCGGAGAACCCGGAGAGAACCCACACTGCACGGGGAGAACATGCAAACTCCACACAGAAAGATTCCGGTGCCCCCACCGGGACGCGAACCGGCAACCTTCTTGCTGCGAGGCAACAGTGCTAACCAACTGTGCCACCTTGCAGCCCCGCCAGAGGATTCAAAGTTTTTAAAACAAGCGATTAAAAACTTGAAATCAACTCTCAAACTGACAGGGAGCCAGAGAATGGCAGCAGGAGCTGGTGCAAAGCTGGTACGTGTTAAAAAATGAAATGAAATCACTCATTATGTTGTCTGTAAGTAAATAAAAGTCGAATATTTCTGCATTTTTAGGTCTCAATTAAAACAAAACACAATCAGGAGCCTCAGTGACCAAAATAGGCATGACTTTATTTTATTGTATTTCTTTTTTTCTTCCAAAAACTGCAGCATAACAAACTAAAATCAATATGAAAAACACACAATACAAAATAAAATTAACACTTCAGCATCGCTCACAATGAGAACAAACACGGGTTGGTTTGGATTCGAATCGTTGGATCTACGGCGAGTAAAAAAGTTGTCTAGACGGGACGTCGGCTCGTTCACAAGGTGGCGTGCTGAGCTAGAAAAGCTCGGATTCTCTGCAGCAGCTCTTTCTTCACGCTGTCGGGGACGAGTGCTGTGCGGGACACAGAAACAGGGATGTGATGTACAGTAACACAACAGCAACACAACGGTGCTGTTACTGTAGGAGTCGAGGAGACTCTCTGTGAGCTTACATTATGTTTTGAAGTGTTGCTAATATTTATGCACATTTTAGCAAAGCAGACAAAACATGAGAGGCACCAGCTTCCTCTCTGACTCCTGAACTCTTCTTTAGAAAGACAAAAAGGTGGATTTTACTCCTATTATTTGTTTTACTTGATGTAGAATCCCAATGCTGTTCGTTCAGCATTAAAAATAAGGTTATTTCTCTAAAAAAAAGCACATTAAAAACAGTCGGGTTCTCTGATTTGACTGACAGACGAAACAAGAAGTTTACATCCACTGTATAAAAAGACATCCAACTTTTTTCTTTTTTTCACTGACATTAAATCAGACCAAACTGTTCCTGTTTTAGGTCAGTTAGGATTACTAAAATTATTTCTATTTGCTAAATGTCTTTCTATACAGTGTGTGTAAACTTCTGGTTTCAACTGTATGATGAAATTAAAGGTTTTATGAAGATAAACTGAATGTTTTATGTTCTTAAAATAGTGCTGAAGCCTGAGTTGAGGCATTGTTAGAACTGTATTCGGGCTGCAACAATTATTATTTTCATTGTTTATGTTTTTGGTGATTATTTCCTTGAATAATCAAATAGTTTTTTGGTTTATAAAATGTCAGAATACAATGAGAAGTTTTTCCTAAAGTCCAACATGACAAATGTCCTGTTTTGTCCACAACCCCAATATGTTAAGTTTACTGTCATAAAGAATAGAAACTAGAAAATATGAACTTCTTGTCTTAAATAACTCCTGAGATATTGTGGTTTAAACAGAGCATCTGGCCTGTTAGTTTAAAAAAAAATGTTTTATTTCAGAAAGTATTTCATAAAACAAGCTCAAATCTGATAAATATCTGCATAAAAATCCACATTTTATGCCACAATACAACATATTATGTTTTTACTATCAGGCTTCACTAAACCAGCAGTCTCAACTAAACCTGGATTTCTGAACCTGGATAGAAAGAGCTGGCAACAGACGACCAATCACAAGTCAGGTGTCTAGATGAAGGTTTCTCATTTGAATCTTAGGATTCAGGAAATGGTCTGCGCTTATAAAGCGCTTTTCTACCTTTGCGGCACTCAAAGCGCTTTACAATGTTTCTCATTCACCCATTCACACACACATTCATACACCAATGGCGACAGAGCTGCCATGCAAGGCGCTAATTAGTCTAATTATCATCACAAGATTGTGTAACAAAATAATATATCAAGTCTCTTTATGCTGCTCACAAAAAAAGGCAAATTATCAATAATAAATAATAAAAACAAGACAATTGTCATGGTGATGAGGAAGATAAATCCATTGATCTGACATTCAGTGTCATATTCTCAGTGTGTAAAACAGTTTTATTCTTTTGGCTGCTTGGCGTGTTAAATGTTTTAGTGAGCAAGTAAAGAACAAATGTTAATAATCTTGTAAAGTCAACAAAGTAGAAGGTTGTAGTGACTTTATCAGTCCCTGTTTTTGGCTTATATCAATATATAAAGGCCTTTAAGATAAAACTTTATCAATCCTGAAGGAAATTCTTGTGCAGGATATTGTTTAGAAGAAACGAAATGACACAACATAAGAAACGCAGTGACTACAAAGCAGAAAAGCAATAAAATATAAGCACTGAAATGAAATAAGTAAACTGAAATAAGACAAGAGCAGCAGTGAAGCAGCTCTGAAGGTTTTCCACAGATAAGCAGGAGGTGTTTTACTACGTGTTCAACATAAATGAGCAGCTGAGGTGCCAGGTAAGGTGTGAACCACTGCTGCAGTCCTACAAACTCATGATTAAACCTGAAATCCTGCTCTCTGATGCATGATTCTGCTGCTGTGTGCGTGTCCGGTGCTGTACCTCTGCCTTTTGGTGTGACTTCTGTGACCAGGTCCTCCACTGTGACGTGCTCCAGGCCCTTTTCTCTGATCACATCTGGACACAGGAGTCGGTGGATTCAGTGACAGAGCATCACAGGACCACAACATCCTCACTACTATGAATAAATCCCAGTACCTTTGCAGTGTGCCTTCAGCTGATCCTTCCATCCGCACTCCACCAGCTTCGCCCTGAGCAATTCTTTCAACCTGCAGACACGAATTCAGGTGACATTTTTTTTTGTTGCTTAATTAATCTCAATATGTGACCGCCTGTAAAGCGTTCAGCGCCAAATCAGTGCAGAGAAAGCGTCGCTCACCGCTCCCGTTCCCCCATTTCTATGAGCTTCTGGTTGATCGCAGCCCTCATCTGGGAGTCTTTGCTCATGTTCTGCCTGAAAAACACACACAGACGCCCGGAGCCGTGGCTTTAAACGCACAGAAACACAAATAAATGCGTTGAAACGTAGCTAGCTAACAGGTAAACGTTACCTTTGTCGAGAGGGATCAGCTGGGGAACACCACGGTCCCTTAACAAACGGGCTCCGTCGAACACTTAAAAAGCTCAATAGTTCCGGTTTCGGAGCGTTTTTTTTTTTTTTAACAACGCGCGATATAACCGACTAACTTCAAAATAATGTTAGAGAAAAATCTGTGAAATTAGTTTAAAAAAATTTTTTTAAATTAAATTAGTTTAGTGTATGAAAAAGTGAACAATTTCGTTTTAACGGAAAACGCCCCAAGAACTCGACTTCCCATGAGCGCCCGCGGGAGTTCGCGTCCGCTGTAAAATGGCTCCGTGTGGAAACAAAACAGGAAGCGTGCGTTCTTCTCCAGCATCATCTTCTCCTTTGCTGCACATCAACTTGTGAGTAAGTGACAGGGGTGTTAAGAAGACATGGCTGCGTCTAATTACTCCCTGAAGGTCAACAGGGACCTGCTGGACCCAAACTTTGAAAGCTACCGGTTGTCTCTGGACGCGATCCCGACGTACAACGTTGAGCTGGACGCAGGTGAGAGAAACTAACTTACAGCTCAGTTAGCATGTGTGTTAGCTTAGCACTGATACCTGACTCTGGTGTGCCACACTGAATGCTGACTTTTTATTAGCTGCATCTGTAGAATTTAATTCAATCCAGTGCAACAAATCTTGCAAATTTTGCAAAGCGTCTACATTTTTTTTTGAGTTGTCAAGAAAAGGTAATAATTTTGCTTTATGTTTATTATTATTGAGCCCATAGTAGAAGGTGATGGATTGTGTTACATTTAAAAGTGTTTCCTATATTTGGCAACACTCATGTGAGGTGCACAAAATATCAGGAACATAAAAATATAAAGCCTTCACCCTGAGTCAGCTGGGATAGACTCCAGCCCCCCATGACCCTAGTGAGGATGAAAGTGTAGAGATGATGGATGGATTTTTCACAACTTCTCCATAAAAACCATCAGACAATCAATATAACAAGAGTTATGTTTGATAAAAGGCCTGTAAATAAAGCAGACAAATGTTATGAGATAGTAAAATATGCACCGACCTGCCAACATCCAACAATTCTGCATCTTTTTTTTCGGCCATAATTGAAGCATATCCGAAGATAATTATGTGACTTTGAACAGAGACAATGATGCTTAAGTTGCTTTCATAAAAGTCTTTAAAAAATGTTCAATATTACTTATTCAATATAGCACTGGGCTTCTACGAATATTTAAAGTTAACAAGATAACTAAGAGTCATAAGTTTATCTCCTGTAATACTTGTTGAAACCGATAACAATAATGTAAATCCTGTCATTTCCTACTTTATCTCCCCCTGTGCTCTCCTCCTGCCGGCTGCAGCTGTGGAGGAGGTGAAGCTGAAGGACTCCCACTACACCCTGGAACACATGCGAGCCTTCGGCATGTACAACTACCTGCACCTGGACCCCTGGTACGAGGACAGCGTTGTGTTCGTGGACTGCAAAGGACGAGTTCTCAGCCTCACCGTCACCCTGGTAGGGTTTCAATCCTGCGTAGGAGTCTGTGGACGCTGTTTAGAATCTATGCTGCAGCGACGTGTTTATCGCTACTGTGCCTCCAATGGAAAAACTTTAAACCTCCTTCTGACATTCTGTTAATCTGAACGTGTCGGTTTTCTGTAAAAGTCGCGACTCTAGTCTTATTAGGTCGGACTTAGCAGCAGTTTCAGTCGCATTTATTTGTCTGAGGTGATGTGAAGAAGGTTGTTTTCCTCATTTTAGGACCAATATTGATCCAGAAACATCACTGAGAGCAAGTTTTCTGCATTTTCACATCTGCTACAAACTAAAATGTCCATAAAAATGACTGTGATGAAGACAGAAGCTGTGACAGATTAACGAGACTTAAGTTTAGCGAATTAAAAAATCTGTGATTCCAGAAAAAAATGAAAAAGCTGAAAGAAATTCTACCCAAATCAATTAACTGATTGACAAAATAGCTGGCTAACTGATCAAATATTGCAGCTCTAGTGTGCGTACAGTGAAGGCAGTAAGTCTGTAGTATCTTATGTGACAGAAATCTGCATTTTTGACCATTTGACAAAGAAAAATGTCATTATTCTGGAGTAAATATCACTTTCAGCTCAGCCTGAGCTGCTTTTAGTCACATTTAGTTGTCTGAGGTGATTTAAAGAAGGTTTTCCCCCTCATTTTAGAACCAATATTGATCCGAAAACATCACTGATGATTTTTTCTACACTTTCACATTTGCTACAATCTGAAATGTTTATGAAAAACGACTGTGATGAAGACAGAAAGCATTACCAGGAGCTCAAGTTCAGTTAATGAAAAATCTGTATTTCCAGAAAAATGTAAGAAGCTGCAAGAAATTCTTCCCAAATCAATGAACTGATTCACAAAACAGCTGGCTAATCAATCAGTTGTTGCAGCTCTAGTGTGGCGTTGAGTCTGTATATGAGACAGAAATCTGTATTTTTGACCATTTAACCAACAAAAATGTAATTCTTCTGGAGTAAGTGTCTTGGTAGCATTTCTGTGTCACATTTCGTTGTCTGGGGTGGTTTGAAGAAGGTTGATTTCCACATTTTAGCACCAATATTGATCCAGAAGCATCACTGAAGGCACAAAAGCACAGTTTCCTGCACCACAACTCAGTGAAATGTTTGCTGTGATGAAGACAGAAGCTGTAACAGATTAATGAGACTCACCACTAATGACTGTAAAACAGGTTTGGACGAAACATTAACAGGAGCTGAAGTTAATGAAACATCTGGGATTTCAAATTCTAGTAAAGTAAACAACTTAGAAGCGTTTGTGTGTCACTTTTAGTCACATTTAGTTGTCTGAGGTGGTTTAAAGGTTTTTCCTACATTTTAGCACCAATATTGATCCAAAAACTCCACGAAAACACAGTTTGTTGCACTTTGCGTGACGATTTTACAACTGAGTCAAATCTCAAATAAAAGCTGCTGTGATAAAGAAGCTTCAGCAGATTAATGAGACTCACCAATCCTGAATGTGATCAAGGTTTTGGAGGAACATTAACAGGAGAAAACTCTGATTCTTGGTGAGTTTTAATGCACCTGAACTTCCACTAGGTGGCGACCAAACACTAGCATCGGTGTCGCACGTCAAGACAAAACTCTCTCCAAAAGATTCCATCCTATGAGCGCCTTCAAACTTCCATCCTGCAAATCCTACATTATTATTATCGATGCAATATTTACGTGTCAGATTATAGTTTCTGCAGTTTGTTGTTTTTTTTGCTTTTGACTGATTCGGGGCAACAACACGACGACTGTCCGCTCAGTGTTTTGTCCACAAGTTGTGACTGACATAATCGACTCCAGTGTCTGATCCAGGTTTGTTGCCGAGACGTCGGCAGAAATCAACCCAATCTTTTATGTCCGAGACATCGTTGGCCGTGATTAGACATAATTGGAGCCACATCGGACTGTTTTTTCCAGCCTGAATGATGATGATGATGATGATGATCCGACCGTCCTCCGGCTTTCAGTGGCGCCATTAAAGCAGCCTTCATGGAAACGTGTCGCTGCGGCGCTAATTACAATGATCATATGATAATTATCGGCCCTGTGCGGGCTCTTTTTGTGCGCCGGCATCAGAGGCGGCGTGAAAATGATCTCAAAGGTGCATCGTACATGAGGCGGCGACATAATGTGTGACGCTCCATGGCAACGGCGGGCAGCTGCTGCCTTTTCAGACGAGTGATGCTGGTGTGGATCTGTCGCTAATAAGACTCTCAGACCGTCGAATCACACGTGAAGGCACATGGGCCGGACGCATGACGCCGGCGCTGCTTTCTCTTATTCACCGTCTCCGGTTAATGCGTCTTTTTGTGGCCTTTTAACAATAAGAACGGAAAATCTGCCCCACTGTGTGTTTTCATGTCGAGTGGTGGGATGCTGAACTTCTGATGGGGTTAAAGCATCAAAATGTCTTTTGTGAGTCTCGACTGAGTTGTTGTAAAGTTGTTGTTTGATAGTTTTGTCGCTGTGAGAAAACACACGTCGCCCAATTTATGTTATTTTCTCACTTTGAAGTGCCCTAAAACAATCCATTTGGCTCCTTTTCCATGCTGTTCTCCACCCTAAAAGCTAAAATAAAAGCTTAATATTCACTCACAAGAATGATTTAGGACTGCAAGGTGG
>NW_007579198.1:86511-96392 GCF_000690725.1 Stegastes partitus
ATTTCTGTCCTCGTCTCCCATCAGCTCTACACATCCTGCAGTTCTGCCCAGCTCTACTAAAAAGTCCTTTAATTATTGTCAAATTACTGTCGGCTGCAGCTGAATGTTTATTCACTTTTCAGTTGCGTTGAGCTGCGCAGAATATTTAGTTTTTTACACAATTTAGTCATTTAAAATGGTTTATTTTTGGTAAATTTTTAGAGCTTAGATTTGGTTGATTTTCAGAACTCGGCGCTACACAGGGTTAGTTGTGAAAGTTTTAAATCCCGTCATTGTTTATTTTTTTAAAAATCTTTTTTCAGTTTCTTGCTCTAGTGAATGGTTTAATTTAAATAATTAGATTTTTAAAGACTACCCGAGGTTTAAGCCCATCACTTGGGTGTAAATCGGAGTGTATTTTTCAGTCGATCAGAGTTTTAAATCGGTGACGTTCGTGTTCTGGTGGCGATGAGTTTGACTTTAACCAGCTGTGATCGGTTTGCCGACGCAGAGAAGTGATGAAGAGATGAATTAAAATAACCAGGTCCAGAAAAAAAACAGAACATCGAGGAATATGTTCTGAAAGAAGAGAAAAACTGATGAAAAAGCAGACGAGCAAAAACCCAGAGGAGGACGTTTAATGCTTGTTTTTTGCCACACCGGACTTCAAATTGAATATTTTTTGGGATTAGTTCTGTTAGTTGGACAAAATGTGGGTTTTTTTGTGGAGTGACTCGACGGATCCACGTTAGTGCTGCATCTAACCGTCACTGTTGATTAAACCGTCAAGAATTAAACCGCTGGTCGATAAAACGACAGAAAATGTTGAAAAATCTAATTTTCCCAAAGCTCAAGATGACAAATGTCTTGTTTTTTCCACCACCTGAAGATATTTAGGCTTTAAAGAGGAGGAAAGAAACTAGAAAATATTCACATTTGAGCAGCTGCAATCAGAGAAATGTGACGTTTTCCTCAAATCTATTAATCAATTAGAAAAATAGTTGGTTAATTGATTATTTGTTGCAGCTTCAGTCTGTGTACAGTGAAGGTGATGAATCCTTGTTGTGCTTTGTGACAGAAATCTGGATTTTTTTTTGTTATTCTGACCAAAGTGAATGAATCCTCCATCAACCAGACAGTTCAAATATGTAGTTCTTTTAAATTCTTGTCATTGTGACGCTGCTTAAAACAAACAAACAAACAAACAAATCCATGCAAGCTGACGTTTTTCTCTCTCTCTTTTTTTTTTAAAGTTATTTTTTTGGCCTTTATTGGATAGTTTTAGTCAGACAGAGACAGGAAAGTATGGGAGAAGAATGGCGGGAGGACGAGTGGGAAAGGGTCATGAGCGGGATTCAAACTCATGACCTCCACATCAGGACTGTAGCCCTGCACATGGGACACCAGCTCAACCAGGTGAGCTATAGCGGCGCCCGTTTTTCTCATTTTTGTTCATTTGTGTTTTCTGTCGTGAATCCAGGACACGGCTCTGGGGAAGCCGAGGGAAGTTTACCGCTTCCCCGACGAGTCGGGCCGAGCCGAGGACCGACTGTGCGCCTCCCTCAGCCTCACCTCGGCCACCTGGGCGGCTCTGTCGGACGGCGGCGGGCGGCTCTACCTGCTGCGAACCGGCAAGAGGGGCGACGGCAGCCACAGCAGGTGGGAGGTGAGTGGAGCGCTTCGTTCTGAGGGCTTTCCAACACGCAGAAAGGACTAAAGCCTGACCTGAAGCAGCGACAGGAGTGACTCAGCTCCACACGGCTGCTCTGTCATCTGCTTGTTTGGCTCCACACATGCAGTTTATCAGCGTTTGCGAATGACACCAGCTCATTCACAACTGTTGGAGAGCTGAGAGGCAGCAGCAGCAGCAGCGTGTTGTGTAACGCTGAGTCACGGCGCTGTGATGCTGGATTAGTCGGTGGAAGATGTGACTCGCCTTGAAAACAAAAACCACTGAGTCAAAGTTTGTCTCATCGTCACTGAATCCCACTGAAAGACCAAAAGCAGCCGTGAGTCTGATCTTATTAACCACATGATTCTCTTCATAAAGTCGTATTGTTCCACACATACGAGCATCTGTGGAGGATCAGAGTGTTTCTACATGTACAGTAACTCAGGACGGTTATTTTCTACGTAGAAGAATGTAAATGTCAGCAGGACGTCTGCATGTTGCTGATTCATTTTGACTTTTCTACCTTTACTGCTGTAGCTCAGCAACTTATCTGGTTTGATCTTTTCTGGAGCACAGAATAGTTGGTATTTTACACAATCTGGTTCCTCCGACTGGTTTATTTTGGGAACATTTTCCAAAGAAACACGTAGAATGAAGCGATTTTGATCAAATATTCTGATTTTAAGCTCAGATTCGGTGCTTTGGATCCGATTCGACCATCTGAGACGTGAAAATCGGATCATTTTTAAAAGGTTTTTACAGTTTCTGATGCAACTTTCATTCCTGCCGGTGGGTGCAACAGAAATAAAGTTCAGTATAATTATTTTTTTTAACCCTCTTGTGTAAAATTTGCCACCAGCTGCAGTGAGCAGAAGGTTAAAGAGCATTTTAAAGATAAAAACTATATATTGTGACTTCAGCAGGCTTTAGTTGTGCAGACAGCGCAGAGAAATCAGGAAATATTCAGAAGTTGTTGTTGTTGTTTTTTTTTTAAAGGGATTTCTTGATTTAAAAAGGATAATGCAGAACTTTCCCAGCAGCTGTTTGCATTATCAAACCCACATTCCTGCTCCGTGTTTTTAGACATTTCCACCCAGAATGCACTGGGTAGAGACAGCGAGGCCGAGCCGAGCGACCTCATGAATAAAAGATTTGAAACGCAATAAGTTAGAGCTGAAATACAATAAAATAAGTGAGAACGTCCAGCAGAAACTTTAATGAAAAGAGACTCGACGACTGCCAGTCTGTGAACACTGACGCCACTGGATCCTCTTCTAGAAAATCTGCCGCTTCGCCACGTTAGACGCAGCAGAAATGAAGAAATAAAGAAAAAAAGCAGGCGGCTGGGATTCATTAGCAGATAGAAGAAGACTCTGTGTGCACTTCTACTGTTTTAAATGAATCAAACCAACTCATTCTGTCTAGACGTGATTATAAATGTGGATTATTATTCCTCACTGCAGCTTGTCAGAAGCAGCATTTGTTTTTTTTATTATTTTTTAGGGGGGATGTTATGCAAATCCGAGCTTCAGAACCAATTTCTGTGTTTAAAAAGCTCAGCCAGCCTTTTGGCAAATTGGCTCGCAGCGTCGAGGGATGAAGCCTTTCGATGAGCCTTTGTGCGCTTTTTATCCTGTTAACAGGCGAGCGGTCGGGATCCACGACGGTCGCAGCTCCGCCGGCCGAGTCCAAGAGCCGAATTTGTAATGAAGACCCGAACCCTGGAGTCACGGCTCCTCGTTTTAAGTTTGTGCATCGTCGTAAACTGACTCGGCTTCACGTCACCGTCCTTCGTCCGCACGCTGATGGAGAAGTACTGGCTGGAATTAGCTTTTCATAGCTGGAATAGAGACAAACGAGTCGTCCTCAGGGTGCAGGGAAGTCCGTTTAAGGCTCAACAGCGTTGGTTCGAGCCTCTTTTACAGCCACAACCAGGAGAATTTGTACCATCTTCTGTCTCAGAAGAAGCACTTTTCCTGAAACTTTTAACTTCCGCAGCCGCTTTTTTTAAGAGTGAGGAAAGATTTATTGAGTGAATGATGTAAAATTCAGCCACTGATGTAAAACGGAGGTAACAGGAAGTGACTCCAGTCAAATATTAACATAAATCCTAATAAAAGGCCGTTTATTGGGCTGTAAAATGGGAATAATCTGAATATCCAGCTGTTGGATTGTGGAGGATTGTATTTGTTCTGGTGGCCCAACACCTGGAGACTTTTTCTGCTATTAGCAAAATAAAGCAGGTTCATTATGAGCTTCCACAACCCACACATCTGTCGGTTTTATTTTGCCTCAGCGAGGATTTAGCTCTGTACAACCTGAAATGTTCTGTTATCACTTAAAAAAAAATATAAACTATTTTAAGAGACTCAGATATATATAATCAGACATGAAGACATTTTTAAGGAGGATTAGTTGATGTATTGATCATATTGACAGTGAAGGAGCCGATCATTTATCATTACACCATTATAACGGATGGATTATTGATGAGTTAAAATCAGTGTAGAGTGGTGAAAGTGGTCAAATCTACGGTGGCCCAGAAGTGTCACAACAAAACAAAAGCCGCAACACAACACAACACAACAAGCCACAACACAACCAAAAGCCACAACACAACACAATAAGCCACAACACAACACAGTAAGCCACAACACAACACAATAAGCCACAACACAACACAACAGCTGCAACGGAAGCTGTTTGCAACGGAAGTGTCCGCATTAACAAGTCAAACAAGCAATGCGTCTTTATTTGTAAATCAAAGTTAACAACCGCTTTAATACTGAGATTAATGGACACTATTTGCCGTCAGTATTTTACTTACTTCTCGAGTTGTTTCCATTAATCTCGGACTTCTGCCCACTTCATGTGGTTGGACACTTCACTGTATAACTTCCGGGTTAAAAAAACAACAACTTCCGTTGCAGTGGTTGTGTTGTGGCTTTTGTTTTGTTGTGACACTTCTGGGCCACCGTACAAATCCCTTGTTTTGTGCGACTGATGTCTGTTTGCAGTAGAAAGAAATCTTGGTGTCAAAATTTAGAATAACGCCGTTGAAATGACTTAATTTCTTAAAACATCCATGTTTTTGATTTTTGTAATTTTTTTTTGTAATTTTTATAAAATTGTAAATTTTCATATTTTTCATGTATTTTTTTGTTTTAAATTAATTTTACACACCTAGCTTGTCCTGTTTGTCTTGTTTTTTTTTGTTGGTTTTAAATTATGTTGTTTTCCAAATAGTTTTTTTTAGTTGGGAGTTGAGTCTTAATCCTCGTCTTTATGTTGCTGCCCGACTTTGAGCCACTCGGTTGGTTTTAAACATGAACTTAATTTGATCTGAGTTGTATTTTATGAATGTTTAATTAAAGGAAACATTCATCCTTCAATTCTGATTGGCTCTTCGTCATCATTTTTATGTGATATGTTCTTTTGGGAGTCGGTTAAACTAATTAACGATACAGAGAATTGCAAAAATGCAGAATACTGGATTTGATAATCGACCGTTCTGACGATCAGTCGACCCCGAAATAATAATTTTAGATCTTTTTAGTGGTTTTATGCAGATTGTGTTGAATGAAAATGATTTTTTTTGTCACTTTGTGTTGCTTTAGAATATCAGTAACTGTAAAAACATGGTGAATTAACTTGACTCCGGTGCTCAGATGAAATATTAAACCCTAGTTGTTGTTTTCTCTGCAGCCGCTGTTCACCGAGGACTTGGGGGAACCCTTCACCGTCCTCCACAGCGTCTCTCACGTCCAGTCCGGCGTCCACAACATGGAGGTCCTGCTGCTGCGAGTCCAGAAAGACCCGACGGAGACCAAAGGCAGCGGCTACTCGGTGTGTCTGGAGTGGATCACGGTGGCCAGCGCCGCCGGACACGGTGGGTGGTTCCCCGACCCGAGTCCGTTTGGTCACCGAGCACATAGGACGTAATCAGGATGTTGTATTTCAAGCCGGTTCTGGTTGTTTAACGCACATTTCTTGACAGCGTTTGATCCAGGAGGGGAGTGAAATCCTCGTTAATTAAACCACCGCAGGATGTTAGTCATCGTCCTCCATTAATGGAGTTTAATTATCACGTCCCAGATGAGGTTAGTGCAACGCTGAAGCAAACACTGGCAGGAAGGATTTTCATTACGGTTCTTGGCTCTTTGTGGAGGAAAAAAAAACCCAAACAGAGCCACCCTGACTAATGATTCACATACTGGACTAAACAAGAGGAGCAGCCTTTTCAGAGTCTCTTCTTCCTCATTTAGGCGGATTTAAAGACGCAGCCTTTGATATCTGCTGGCTGCAGCTCTGATTGTTTGTTTGACTGAATCTACGTTTTGTTTAGTCGGCCCCCCGGGTCTGAATGTCCGTTTTGTTCACGCTGTTGTGCAGGATGTGGTAAAGCTTTGTCGAAGGAATCGATCAAACTTGAGAAAGTTGTTTAATCTGTGACGTCATCAGACAGAGCTGAAGGATGTTTCTGTCCGATATCGTGACACCTTTCCAGTATAAAGCTGCTGCTGTGCGTCTGGTTTGACTCGTTGGTGTAAAACGCGTCTCGACAACAGTCTTGTTCCTCTTGTTTGTCGCTTTAGAGCTCGTCATGCCAAACAGTCTCGTTAGTCACATGTCACTCGCTCCAATTTGGAATACGTCACCTGACATACAGAAGATGTCTCATTTTGGAAGGTTTCCCTCCTTTTTAGCCACATTGTTCTGGATTTTAAACAACTCATGCGTGCTCATGTTTTTTTAGGACGGTTTAACGTTTATCTATGATTAACGAAGCTGCTCAGGTAGAATGACAACATAAATAACTTTTAGATGAGCTTTGTAAAGCCAAACATCATCTGTTTTTACTGGAAAGCACCTAAATGTGTCCGTCTCATATGTTAAAAATAAAACACTTTTTTGACTACATTATCTATTTCATACTGCATGTTTGGGTTGAATTTGTTTTTATTATTTTTATAATTTGACATTTTCTTTATTATAAAGTACTGATTTCGAAAGGCGCTTAACAAATAATAAGAATTCTTCTTCTTCTTCTTCTTCTTCTTCTTATTATTATTATTATTACTAAGAAAGAAAAATGTGATGCTTTATGTTTCATAAATAAAAGTTTGGTAAGACTGAGTTAAAACTGCTAAAAAGAATCTCTGTGGGGAATTAAAAAAAAAAAAATGAAATACTAATAATAATATTTAAAAAAACGTTTTTCTTACTGAGCAGTTTATAATATTTTTTAGGGCCACTTTAACATTTATCCATAGCCAACAAAACAAACTTATTTCATTCGTAGTCTAATTAAATCCCGAATGTTTCAGAAATATGACGTGATTTATTTTGGCAAGACTGATTTAACATTGATTAAATAATCTCAATATGAATTAAAATTAAATAAGCAGATAAACAAAATAATATATTGATAATAAATACTGTTAATAACAGCTCATAGCATTTTAATATTTATTCATGAAGACTAGTTTGAGAGATGAACGTGTCGTCGTCTGACCTGCAGCAGCTTCATTAGAACGGTGGACAAAAACTGATGTTTATAACTGTTTATGATGGCAGGAGCAGTAGGTGTAGGTGGGTTGTGTTTGCAGCCAGATGCACCCAATAAACAGGAAACTGAGAGTTTAAAACATGATCAGTAAACCCCCCAAAAACCCACTTATCATGCACACAGTACCATCGTTACTGGTAAGTGGAAAAAGTAAAATATAAAATCTAAGAACCCCCAAAACAACAACATTTACAGCCGAAGATCTGATGGAATAAAAGACAGTTTATACCTTCAACTGTTTCACACCTTTCATTAAGACTTGGTTCTCTGCTTTCTGATTGCAGGTCAGGAGAAGAAGTACGAGGTGAGGAAGAGGAGGCTGCTCCGGGGGAAGTCGGTGCCTCACTACGCCGCCGTGGAGCCCAAAGGCAAAGGGCTGATGGTGGCCTCGGCCAAACCGTTCGTCTTCACGCACGTGGACGGTCGACCCGTGGAGCAGCCGGAACCAGAACCCATGGAGGTGGAGAAGACAGGTGGGTCGGAGGGGGGGCTGCTGGGAGAGCTGCCAGGAGGGCTGGAGGAAGCTTCCTGCTGGGGTTTTACTGCTTTACAGCTGAACTCTGTCAAAGGCCAGACTGATGCTGCTCGTTGGTGGTTTGAGAACCAAAGTGCAGTTGAAGTAGGGTGCAAAGTTTTTTTTTAAACCAACAACCAGCAACATTATCGATCAATATTTATTTAATCAATAGCAATATTTGAAATCGTCGACTTTGTTCCATCTTCTTAAATGTGATTAATTAGTTATTTATCATGTTTAGTCCACATCTGGTGTGGAGCAGACTGTACAGACCGCTACCTTGTTTTGCGTCATTCCTATTTGCTAGTTTCTAATTTAAGCTAACTTTTTTACGCTAATGTAGTTTATTTTTGACACCGGTTATTAGGCACAGAAGTTGCTTGGTTACTGGGATGTAAATATGTCATCTAAACAGAGTCCGGCTCATTGTTAATTTATAAGCTTTGGCTGGAGGTCATTAAGCGTAACAGAAGTCTTTGTCATGGTCCCGTTGCTAGCTAAACCCCCACGATGCTCTCTACTCGACAACATGAACTACCTGTAGTCTGAGTGACGCCTCCTCTGGTCTCTACAGTGTTAAACAGTAAAAGACTCCATCTGGTGGAACAACCAGGTACTGCAGCGGATCTCTAAAACATTTCCTAGCATGCACGTCCTTCCTCTTCTGCATTTGTATGTTTTTAATCCGCTATATGATTAACAGCAATGACTCAATTAATCATCCCTAACTTGGAGTTTCTTGTTTTCGTGCGTCACTGAAAAAGGAGAATTATTGCACCAACTTACATGAACTGGTTCACCTGGTAACACAATTTAATTATGTTTATCCATGTTTAGGTTGAACAAGTAGCACCACTGGGTTAAGCAGGATGTACTTAAACTATCTGATTCCTCGCAAATGAACCGATTGCATTGCTGCAACTTCATTTTCAGGAAACTTGAAGGTTTTGCGACATAATTTTGGCATTTCACTGAACTTTTCTTTACCCTGTAATGCTACGTGAAGAAGTTCAGTTGCAGGAGAAAAGAATCTGAAGAAATGTTGACCTAAAGCAGCAGTAAATCTCATTTTTACACTTTGATTAAACTTAGAAGTAAAGAAGTCCAGAAAAACAGAAAGCTCAGTGAGATTCAATAGAAAATACGACAGCTCCAGTGCACTTATTACAGTGTTAGCATGTTAGCATCATGTCCTGATTTCAGAAACCTGAATAAACCCTCCTCCCTGTTTTTAAAAACCTGATTAGCTGGAGCATTCACAAAACAAACCTGCCAAACTGTTGCATGTATACGTCAGAGTGGACGACGTGTTTGATATTTGCTGCTGATCTTCCCGTTCTCCTGCTAATCCTGCTGCAAACTAAAGGTTTCATTTTCAGTCGCCGCAGTCAAATGAATTTAAGGCTCAGCGGACAGTACGAGGAACTAAACTGCCAGTTTGTGTCGTAAAGATCCCAACACTGAACCAGTAATCCGTACTGGTATTTATCACGCCGGCGTCATCCTCCAAACATGATCAACACCACCGTGAGCCTCGTTGCTGTCGTGCACGTAAACACAATCAGTGAATGATAAACTGCAGTAAACAGACGCCATCTGTGAGCAATAAAAGCTCCACAAGCTTCTGCGCGGCTCCAAAAAACTGGCTCGAAACAAATCAGTTTAAAGATACAGTAATTGTTTTATTTATTTCTGTGGTGAGAGAATCTTCGCAGCAATGTGAAAATCTAAAGTTTGTTTCTGGTTGTGGTTTCGCGGCCATCTGCCTCCGTACGTAGCCAGCAGATACAGAGCCGCATTAGCATTCATCAGCAGTCCACTTTCTGCCTGAGAGAAATACTTCTACCACGAAATATTTCATTATCTTCACAAGTTGTTCTGACTTGAGTTTTGTGCCTTAAAGGAGGAAGTTTGTGGCTAAATTGTGTTGCATTATTATAGTCGACAGCATCGCAAACTGCATCCATTAAAACAACCATGAAGCTCAATCTTTTCAAAAAGAGTTCCAACAAAAACTGAGCATTTTACGCTTTATGAACAGAGTCGTTATCACCAGACTGCAGTACTTTTAGCTCAACATGCTCATTAATGTCACATTATATATTTGCACCTGAGTCGTTTCTTATAATGTTACAGGACTCACA
>NW_007579198.1:97577-99511 GCF_000690725.1 Stegastes partitus
GTAACATTGATTTATTTGAACTCAAATGTGTTTTTCAGCCTTGAAAATTTCATGTTTATCTGCAGATTTTTATTTTTATTTTTATTTTTAGTGTATCTGCAAACTTTCTACCCACCCCCATGTACTCCAAGGGCCTGTAACTCTGAAAATATTCACAATATGAAGGCTGAATTTTGCTCAGCTTCATGAAATATACTTAAAGTTATTGTACAAAAACAAAAATCCTGCTTTTTTCCATTTTTAATAGATTAATGAACCAGAAACAATTACTACACTGTAAAAAACCAAAAACAAATCCGTAACAAAACTGTAAAAATCTAGCAGCAAGTGTTCCAGAAATAAACCTTAAAACAGTGAAAATAACAGCAAATATCTGTAAAATAATGTGTTTTTTTCATGTTTAAATACAGGTTTTTGTGGACATTATTTAGTTTTTTTTTCTGGTTGACGTGAAAATTCATGTCTTTTTCCTGTGATTATACCAGTTATTAACTGTAATTTAACAAAACATGGACAAATCTGGAGCATACCAGTAAACTGACCCAAAAATTACACTTAAAATCAGTTTTAAAGCCATAATTTATGACAGTGTAGTGTTAATTTTAACACCTTTACAGTAGGGCTGGACCTGAATAGCCGAATAGCCGACTATTCGTTCGCTGTGCTGGAATCGGGATGTCAAACTTGATCCGAATACCCGCTGCCGCCGACGAAGCGGTGCCGTCACCGCTAACCTAAACACAGAAACTGGTCTTAGCGTCACGCCCACTCCGGCCTGTCGGAAATAACACACAGCCGCCACCATCGCGCGGCACTCCCAAATATTCGGGGTATTCGTCATTAATTAGGACCGAATGTCCGGAGATCAAAAATTGCTATTCGGACCAGCCCTGCTTCACACATGCCGTACTATGGGAGTTCACATTCCCTTCAGGCTGGTATTTGCGACCCTCTGCAGAGAACTGAAGCCCAGTCGCAGTTATTTGGTCTTCGCCTCGGTGCCACTGTTCGTTTCAGACCCTGGCGATCAGTGTCAAAAGAATTTCTGCTGAGTGCGACCCAATTTAGAGAACGTGGTGATGCCCCATCAGAGGGTTTGACACAGTCTCGCTCCAGCTTCAGACTCTGAGAAAACACCAGCAGAGCTTCTGACATTGATCTTATTTATAGCCAGAAAGTGCAGTCTCTATGCTTTTTTTGTCTTGTTAAGATCACAGTCTGAAGCCGAGCAGGAAGCCAAGCTGTCTGCAGAACAAAGCGGAACACGAGCCAGCTTCCCCCCACGTACAGTCGTGAAAACAAGTTTACATGCGCTTGTAAAGACTGTGTACATCGCGGCAGCCTCGAGTTTCCAATGACTCCTATAACTCTGGATTTTCTATGATGGAATGATTGAAACACGTGAATCTTTGTCACAATAAAAGCAATCATGCATTTTGGTTCTTTCGTAGCATTCCATTGGAATTATGACAAAAGCTATTGGGTCAAAAATATACATACAGCCGTTCTACTTATTTGGTTGAACATCCTTTAATGGTCATTTTCACATCAGTTCAGTTCTTTCAGTTTCCATTAACAAGCTTCTAGTCTATCTGTGACTCCTCTGGACAGAATCGGTGCAGTCTTGTTTCTTCATCAGTCCTCAGGACTTTGGGGAGACCAGTCTAGAACCTTCATCCAGCCTGATGGAACCATTTCTTCACCACTTTGTTGTGTTTGAACTCATTGTCTGGTTGGAACATCCACCTGTGTCCCAGATCAACCTTCTGCTGATGGTTTCAGGTTTTAATCCTCCTCCTTCATGGTTCCTTTGACTTTGTGTAAAGCTCCAGAGCATGATGCTGCCACCTCCATGCTTGATGGTAGGTCTGGTGTTCTTGGGGTTAAAGGCCTCACCTTCTCTCCTCCACACATGGTTCTGCTCAGTGTTTGTT
>NW_007579198.1:99943-109762 GCF_000690725.1 Stegastes partitus
GAGCTACAGAAGGAGACTAGTGAGGGAGGAGCTACAGGAAGGAAACTAGTGAGGGAGGAGTTACAGGAAGGAGACGAGTGAGGGAGGAGCTACAGGAAGGAGACTAGTGAGGGAGGAGTTACAGGAAGGAGACGAGTGAGGGAGGAGTTAGAGGAAGGAGACTAGTGAGGGAGGACTTAGAGGAAGGAGACTAGTGAGGGAGGAGTTACAGGAAGGAGACTAGTGAGGGAGGACTTAGAGGAAGCAGTGACACTAGCTGCTGACTGACTCTGAATGAGCCGTTTGCTGCGGTTTGAGCCTCACGGTGAAATCACAGAAACATCTGCACAACAGATCCAGATGTTTGTAGCACCGTGTCGTGTGCATGCAGGTTTGCAAAAGTTCTGCAAAAGTCCCAGGACTTTATGACCACATGAATCTCACAATTATCTTCTTGAACATTTAAAGTACTGTTCAGGATTCAGGAGGGCCTGAAACGTGTCATGAGCTCCGATCTGGAGGGAGCGTCACTGAACCTGCACTGGAATCCTTATTTTTCATGTGTGCGGTTTCCACTCAACATAAACCTTTTCTCTGCTTCCACATTCATCCTCATGTGCTGCGCCTGTATTGGAAAATGTTCTCCGTCTATAGAGAAACAGGCCTTGAGAAGATGGAAGACGCTTTGAGCCAACCCAGAAGCGGCGCCGTTTTCTTTCAGCTATCCGGCTGCCATTCACGGGGAGAATATCTCCGTCGCTTCTTTTCTTCGCGGCGCTGAATCTCATTATGTGTCGACACTGATCAACACATCGCAGCGTGATCGTGTGGCGGCGGCGGCGTCAGGGTCAGCGGCTCCTGCTGAGTCTCTCAAGGCAAATGGCTGCGAGGTAATGAGGCCGGCCCCGAGTGGTTCAAGAAGTTTATTTATTAAATCAACGCCGCTGGGAAAGAGGCACCTTGCCGGGAAACGAGGGGAACGGGACAAAGCCAGGCCTGAGTGGAGCCGGCAGACGTCTACGAGCTCGGGCTGTTTGTGCAGAGAGCGGCTGATCTCGACTGAAGATGTTTATAGTCAGTAGATGTTAAGTTACAACCTGCAGCCTTTCTAGTCTCTCCAGCAAAGAAATAGAAAATAGTGAAGCAGACCAATAGAGGATTTTTAGAATTGCTCTACATTTACAGTAAAAATGAGAAAACTCCTTGTTTTTCTTTCTAAAGCTGAAAGATGTTTGATTTAGCAGGTTTAGCAGCACCTGATCGAACTAATGTACAATATGTAGAAGTCAGCTACTGTTTTCATGGTGTTCTTAATTCACCAGCTGAGCCACACATAAAGCTGTTTGGTTTTTTTTCGAGGTTGCACTATTTTAAACTGTATTTTCATATATTTGCACATTTCTTACTCGCTGTGCAGTGAATGACGAGGTAGTTCTGTTATATTCTACAGGTTGTTCAGAGTGCTATCCAGGCCAAGGTTGAACAAATTAAAACATTTAAACAGACAAAATGCAGCTCAGTTAAATTAAATACATCTTTGAAATAATCTACAGATTTTGTAGAAGCTGTTTGGCTATAGCAGTTTTTTTTGTTTTTTTTTAAAGACAAAAGATAAGAAAAAATTAAAAATAAAGTATATAATAAAGAGTAAAGAAAAATAAATTATAATTAAGTTAATAAATGTGCAGAGATGTTTAATTGAAGTCCTGGTAGTTTAGAGCNCTCTGAAATGGCTCCAGGAGACTTTCTGATCTGTGTGGTTGAGTCTCATAAGTGGATCAAATGGTTCCTATTTAAATTGGCTCAGAGGAGTCAGCAGCTGTCGTCAACTATAATCGATCACGCAAGGTTAAGAGCCCACGAAGAAAACTTGATGAACACAACTTTCTGTGTCACCAAAGCTGACGATTCAAGTTGCTGTTTGTGTATTTCTGACACAGCAGATTTCCAGAAGACCTTCAATAAATCTATAAAAGAACCAAATGCATGATTGTTTGAGATGCATATGTTTCAATGGTTCCATCGTCAACAATTCTGATTTGCAGCAGTCACTGGAAACTCAAGACTTCCATGACGTCCGTGGTCTTTACAGGCGTAAGTAAACTTTTGCTCACGACCGCATACTTCATGATATTTTATATCACTGCCGCCGTCATCTCTGCGATGAGACCGTTTCCGGTCAAAGACTCGTTATGTGGTTACATCTGCTTGTTTTTCTGTTGCGCAACGTCGCTTCTTCCTTTGTGCTCATTACCTTTTAAGAGCTGCGGGTTGAAGACTGGCCCAGTTGTCGCCATAGAAACGCCTGAGCGGGCAGCAGCGTATTCTCGACCAGACGGAGGTCTCAGTCAGGGCTGGTAATCTGTGTCGCTTTCCAGGCCATTTATTCCTCTTTATACTGACACTGTGTTAAAACAGTGACTCCCGTAGCATTAACTCTCTTCGCTTAGCTGCAGGGTTTGATCAAAAGTGTCTGTTTAGTTGGTGGAATAGTGAGTGTTTGCGATGTGTTGGCTCATGGCTGCAATTAATAAATGTTATTCATGTTATATAAATAACTACGAGGTTGATTTAGAGAAAAAAAAAGGTCTAAAATAATGACTTACTTCAAACAGTCGCAAACCTAAAAGTGTGAAAAACCACACAATCTCACACAAAAAACATTTGGTGTACGTGTTTGTTAAATAAATAATTAGCGAAATTGCCACTAATTTGTTTCTAATCCATTAAAGGAACAAGCTTGAAGGTGCATTCAGGGGCTTTGCATAAAGACTGCAAACACACCGTGCTAATTAGTCAACTTTAAAGGTGCCGGAAGGTGGATTTTGTAACTTCTGGACAGAGGCGGGCTGGTTTTCACCCTCTTTCCAGTCTTTATGCTAATTGACAACTTCAGTTTAGCTCTTAATGATTCTTCAGAAGAAAGCAAATAAGCAGGTTTGCTCAAAATGTTGAACTATTCTGTGAAGTGATTGACTCCCGCAGCACTACTTGCAATGGGTTTTACATTTAAATTCTTGACTTGCCTTTAGTTTTGTATTTTATTAACCTATTTTATTTATAAAACCTGCATTTTTTCTAACAGCCAGCAGGAGGCGACGTCTGATTATACAGAAGTCAGTGAGAAATGCTCCCACTTCTCACTTGACTTATTACTTGAGTAAACATTTTTCTTATGAGTTCATGCTCCTGATTGCTCGTTTCAAGCCTCTTTCAATGCAGCGTGATGTTCATTTTGTAAATTACGGACTCATTTGGAGGAAAATAGACGAGTTTTCTTTACGGCGTGGAAACCTTACGATTGACGAATCACAAAACTGTCAGTCAGAATAGAGAAAGAGCAGTGAGTACAACTTTGTCACTGCGATCATTGTTGCTGTGTGGGGGGGGAAATGAGTGAAGTTTAAATAAAAATAGAAATGGTAGTTTTGATTAAAAGGCACCCAGCTTTATTTTATAAAGGTCAAATTCAAGTTGTTGACCAATTGAGCTGATTTTTATTCTGAATTCTACACAATATGAGCTGCACATGTTCCGTTTTTATGACATTTTTCTGCTAACATTTGCGTGTATTCTGTAAATCACAATAACCGTGTACAGTCGTCCTCAAATGTATTCCTACCTGTCCATTAAAGAAAAGGCAAAATTCACAACAGTCACTCAAATAACTAGAAACTGAAAAAAGTGATAATAAATAAAAATTTGCTAAATTATAATTGAGTGAAATGAGACATTGCTTTTGAATTGTGGGTGAAAAGAATAATTTAAAAAAAAAAATAAATAAATAAACTGTCCCGGACAAATGAGAGCCCTTTGCTGATGAGCAGTGGTCCAGAATACCTGTCAACAGGTGCACAAGTCTGACTGAGAGTTACAGGAAACACCTGATGGCAGTGATTGGCTCAAAGGGTTGTTCAACTAGATACGAGTTTACGGGTCCCATCAAGATTGTTTGCTCATGTATTGTTTTTTTTTAAATTATCAATTTATTTTTACAATTTTTGGGTTGAACCACAATTCAAAAGCAACGTCATGATTTTCATTACATTTTTTTATTTATTATTACTTTTGTCAATTTTAACTTATTTCAGCGTTTTTTCCTTCTTTAATAGGAGGGTATGAATACGTTTGAGGACGACTGTAACTAATTGTACATATATTAATTTGGAATTTGATTCAGGGTTACCTTGGGGTGACCCGACCTTGTTTTGCTTTCAGAGAGATGCAAAGTCGGGTTTCTTGTGTTCCCGACACGTTTCCTTTTTCCATCAAACATTCACTATTTGAGTTGAGCGAACGTTCACGTCCAACTGTTCCATTTCCTTGTTTTTTTTATTTATTTATTTATTTATTTTACATGCAGTTATAACCACAACTTCTAAACAAGCAGGCGAACAGCAACTCTCTTTTTCAAAAGATTGCACAAACAAAAAAAAACAAAATCACACAAGATGACCCAGACGGGCCAAGATGTGTGTTGATGGTGCAGAAGCAGAATAATGGCAGCTTTTCAGACGATCCTTTTATCAGCGTCCTGCCTTTCTCCTCTCGGAGAGGAAGAAGTGGATTAGGTGTCAAGAGGGGAGGCGTCTTCAAAGAAAACTCTGAGTGATGAGAGAGGAAATGAAGGCAGGATGGACGGAGGTGACTTCATGCTGCGCCGATGGAGAAGAGATGCAGATATTCTGATTATATTCCACATAATATAGAGATTTACAGAGATGTCCAAATGGATGGTTGGAAAAGATTATCTAGATATCAGGACACCAAAACCCTCCACTTGTGTTTCACGTGCATTACCTGTTGACTACATATAAAAATATAGAAGAGCTGCATTCTGTCCAACAGACAGCAGGGGGCGACTGATTGTATAGAAGTCAATGAAAAAGTTACACTACTTTGGACTTTATCTGTTACCTCATTTTACCTACATCGCCTACATTTTTCCACAAGTCTATGGTCTTCACTGCTAGTTTTATGTCTCCTCCAATTCAGCAGGATGTTCATTTTGTGAAATATAATCCCATTCATAGAAAAATAGACAAGACATTTTAATGCGCTAACTGCATAGAAGAACTGCATTATTTCTAACAACCAGCAGGGGGCGACTCCTCTTGGTGCAAAAAGAGAAAGAAAATGACTTTATGTTGGACTTAATTTGTGACCTCAGTAAACATTTTTCTCATCATTTTATGGTCTCAATTTCTAGTTTCAAGCCTCCTTCAACACAGCATGATGTTCATTTAGCTTCTAGGTGCTGCAAGGTGGCTGTTATGACTTTTGTCCAGACTGGTTGTTTCACCCTCTTTCGAGTCTTTACGTTATTTGACAGCATCAATTTGTCTCTTATAATATTTCCGATGAACGCAAATACACAGTTGTCTCAAGTTTAAGTCTTTAGTTTAGTCTCTAGTTTTGTGTTTTTATGCACTAACCACATAAAAGAGCTGCATTTTTTCTAACAGCCAGCAGGGGGCGACTCCTCTTGTTGCAAAAAGAGAATGAAAATGACCCTAATTTGGACTTAATTTGTGACCTCAGTAAACATTTTTCTCATGACTTTATGGTCTCAATGACGAGTTTTAAGCCTCCTTCAACACAGCATGATGTTCATTTAGTAAATTTTAATCTAATTTAGAAGAAAATAGATTCTAAACAGGGTATACGTTATGGTTTTTACCACCGTGTGCTGTGACAGAAAAGAGTTTCGCCGGCTGAAAAGCTCAAATAAAGAAAAACTGAAGGAGCTCAACATGGAGGCAGGAAGAAGAAGGAGGAATGGAAATAAAATGGAAGCTTTGGCAGCTCTCCTCTCCTCATTAGTTTCTTTGTTGATTCAGGCGACAACAAAAGGTGATAACGAACACGTCTCAGTTTCTCGCGGCGGATCTATTAGTTTGGCACATCGGGCTTGGACCAGTTTCAGCGCTCGGGCTTGTTTGGCAATAACCGGCGAGTGTCGTAAATGACAACTCTGGCACATTGTTGATGTAACTCGTTTAATTTCTCTCTTTTCTGTCTAATTTGAATATCATCCATTGTTCCTTTCTGGTCGTTCAGCCAGAATTAAAGCATCTCTGATTTGTCATTAAATGTGATCACGCAAAGAAAAACACTTTTCTTTTCACTTCTGTTGCAGAAGTTCATTTTGTTTAGGAACGGATGACGAGGATACACAAAAAGACACGACAATCATCCAGCATTTAAACACCAAAACAACCAGGGAAGGAAAAGTCGTGCACTTAAACGGTCTTAATTAGAAAAAAATACCAAAATGTCATCAGCTAAATGCACTTTAAGTATTGATCTGAAGTCTGTTGAGCTGTACGTCAGTAAACCCACTGTGTGTATTGTGTTGTCATGGCAACCTACATGCGTTCAGTTGGAAAATGCATGAATGTGTTGTAACGTTTGGCCCTAGTTTGCAGCCCAGGTGTGTTTTCCTCTGCTGGTGCTGCAGCTAATAGAACACATTAGAATATTGATCAGTCTGTTGGTATTTATCACAGAGGATGTTCAATAAATAGCATCAATTTTGCTTTGATTTGGCAAAAAAACAAAATTAATTCCTACGTCTCCGTTATAGAACGGCGTTAGAGGTAAATACGCTTCTTCAGTGTCGGGTTTAAATGCCGGAAGATTAAAAAAACAAGGGTTCTAATGTGCAGCTGAGAAGTCAAATCAATATATCAACTCACAGCTTTAACAGTTTTCTACCTGCATCCGTCTCTCGCATCGTTTGCAATAAATGTTCGTATTCTTCGCACATTGTAACGACGAAGCTTGTTGGGTTTTCCATCAATAGTTCTGTTGGGTCAACACTGATCTCCATGATTTCTAAAGCTGTAGGATCTTAGACTTAATGCTGATGTTGGTTAGGGTTTGTCATTTATGATCCTGTGGGGTTTTGTCTACGTTATTCCATCAGTGAAGTTATTCTTTATCATCGAAAACACCATTAAAGTCGTGTTTTATGTCATTTTTCTTGGGTTTCGATCTATGATTGCTAACTACTAAATTAAAATGACATCATAAATAACCGTAAAGATTTTTATTCTCGATATTTAGACTTTTGGGATTAACTTTAACATTTTATTTGTTTAATTTTTTTAAACTGAAAAGCGCTTTGGCACAACAGCTGTTGTTTTAAATGTGAATTTTAATAACAAATCTTTACTATTTTTTTGTTGTTGTTGTTGACTGGTCGTCATTGGTCCGTCTCGTGGGGAAGAAAATCGCCGTGACACCCATTTTCTCTGACTGAGGTTTTACGTTTTGTTGAGCCAGTTTGCATAAAGAAAGCCCGGATATGTCAAACCTAAGATAAGATAAATCTTTAGTAATCTTGAATGACGTTGCTCGGATGAAAACAATGACAAGACATAAGAAATGCAGCGTTTAAAAGTAGAAAGCGAAGAGATAGAAGTACGTTCAGGTACTGAACTGTAATAAGTAAACTGAAATAAGGCTGGAATAGAGCAGAAACTTGCAGAGTAATAGATTTATCTCAGAGATGATTTACGAGACACTAAAGATGAAAATTGTCCACATATTGTAGATTTACATTCATTTTTGTCTCCTGTTCAGTTTGGTTAAATATTTCAGCCACTTTTCAGGCCCAACTTCTCAAAAGATTGATTAATAATAACTTTAATCATTTGGCACCTTTTTAAACACACAGTGTACAAAGTGAGAGAAAAGAAAAAAAAAAAGGAAAACGATTGAACAACAGAAGTTTAAGCGGTCTGAACGGATCCATCAATACAACATTCACCAGATAGAGATGCAAGATTCAAGAGTTTTATTGTCATATGCACAGCAAAACAGGTAGTTGTACTACACAATGAAATTCTTACTCTGTTCATTCCATTTGTTCCATTTTCATCTGTGAGGGAGAAGTTAAAGGAGGACACGAGGCTGCTGCTGCTGCTGATCCGACGCTCGCTTCCACTTTGTTCATCCGTTCTCATCGCCAACAGCGATATTTACAGCAGCTCTCACTCCGCGTTTGGTTACTGCTCGGTACAGGTGTCATTAGCTTCGAGGAAAACTAAAAAAAAAAAAAAAAAGAAAAGCATCAAAAACAGGCCGGTGGAGGTTCTGAGTCAGAGGCGACGGAAACTTGGCTCCTCGACGATGTGGGCAGCGGCGAGAACAGATTTGTTCCCTGTGAGGACGGAAACGTGTTTGTGAAAAATGTCTGGAAAGGAAGAAGTTTCAGAACTTTAACCTGATGCGCCGCAGCTGTTGTCCACACTAGCAACTAGAGGTTATTTGTTTTTATAATGATAGAAATGAGAAATTTACAGCTGTTAAAAAAAAACAGATGGTTCACTGTAGAAAACCTGTAAAATACCAACATTGTTAATTCACAGTAAAAACACACATAAAGTATTAATCTACACACTAACCAAATAAAAACAGGCTGAACATGAAAAATCTGTAATTTCACAAATTCTTAGATGACATTCGATAATTTTTACTGTAAATAAATCAGCAAAAAATAAAATTATTGTTATACAGATATTTGCTGTTATTTAAAATAAAATGTATATTAAGGAATAAAAATTGGTAAATTATTATTTTTTTTACTTTTTGGACTTTTTTGTCGTTTCGTTAAATCAGATTATTTCTTGTAAAATCACAGAAAAAACGTTTTTGTTTTTTTTTTGACACCCTTGCTGTCTAATTTTAATTTAATTTTTTTTAATTGGATTTTTAATGTTTTTTTTCTCAGTGTAGTAAAGACCAACAGTTCAATGAAACAGAAAACACACCTGATTTCCGCAGCAGCACTGAGACCTCCTCTAAGGTCAAAACGAATCAGCGCCTGACTTGGATCCACATCAGAAACAACTTACGTGTTCTTTGGCCGACCTGAGATCTGTTAACAGGTCTTTTCTTTTTTTTAAACTCTCAAACAGACGGATAGATTAAAACTCACAACCTTTCTGATCCATCTTTGGCAAATGTGTCATGGTTTTTCTAAACAGGTTTAAATGTAGAGATGTGCGACAAATTAAAGGGAAAACTTGAAATCTTGAGCCTCCACTGAGGTTTTGCTTGATTTAACTTGTCTCTTTACGTTTGATGTAAGCTCTTGTCTTTCATCCAAAGCTGCAATGAACAGAAATGTTCTTTGTCAATTATTTGATTCGGTTGTTTTGTTTGTCAAATATCAAAAAATGGTGAAACATGTCGATCCAATCAATGTTTCTCATGTTTTATGTGTTTTATTCCTATTATTTTATTAACTTTCATTCGGTTTTGGCCTTCAGTGTTCTGTTGTGTTGTTGGGTTTTCCTTTAATTTGTCACCTGTCTGTAGATGTACACACAAAAAGATTTTATGGATGAAAGAGGCAAAAAAAATCATTTAGTATTTCTTTAATAATATAAATCCTATTAAAACTGTAAAAATACACATTTTTGTGCCTATTAGTATTTGTTGTATTTGAATGTGTTGTATCTCCACAAATGAAACCGACTGATTTATCCAGGTTTGCAGTTACCAGCGATTTATGATGTCATTTATTTTTTGTTTTGTTTTTTTAGTTTGTAGTTCTAAATCACTCCTTTACCAAAATATCAAATGTGCGATTTATTCCAAATTGATAGTTTAAGCCAAGGAAAAGCATCAACAAGTCACATTTGAGTAACTTGAACCGTAGACATCTTAATATTTTTGCATAAAACGAACCTTTACTTGCTTATAAAACATCTTTTTAAGCCACTACTTGATCATTTATTTAACTGTATTTAAATACACAGTCTTCACTGATGCTTGCTGGTATTTTGTCTGACAGAATCCAACGTAACATCCACAATAGATTATTTTTTT
>NW_007579198.1:113689-120641 GCF_000690725.1 Stegastes partitus
AACCACTAAAGTCGTCTTCTTCAGTGTCTTCAGGAGCTGAACAGCCTCAGAATCACTTCATCACTTCCTCAGTCTCTCTGTCGTCGTCACTTTGGTCTCGAGGTGAAAAATCCATAAATTAGGCTTCATTTTTCAGGGCCGGTTGCTACGTCCAGCTTTTATACAGTCGATGCGACAAACTAAACTCTCGTGAGTCAAAACCTGGATCACATTAAGTGCTGAGTGAGTCTCTGACCTGTTGCAGATTCTGTCCTTATGGCAGCAAAGTTAGTTTTCAGTTCACGAGAAAAGTGTAAACTGAGTTTCTTTCGCGCTCTGTGATGTTTTTGGATGAACGTTGGTGCTGAAATGTGGCAAAAGTCTGTGACAAGCAGCTCTGACTCCTTCAGTGTTAAAACAGAAGCGTGATTAGGTTCATTTTAGGTATAAGGTTTCTTTTTTTTTTATCAGACAATGAGTATTTCTTGGATTGGAGCTGTTTTTACCTTGACGTGTTTCGCTTCAGCCTTCCTCAGTAAAGAAACCTTAAACCAGAAAAGCCAGTAGTTGGGATGTCGTAACATTTTCTGGATGTTTGTTCAGAAACGACTCATTCAGATGGAGTCTGAAGGAGGACCTGAATGAAACTGAGGTTATTGGTGCTCTAACTGTCTGTCTGAGGAGGACAAATGTGGGGTTTTTTTTTCGCGGTCGTGGAGCAGCGGAGCGTCTCCTTTGACAAACCAAGACCACATCCGCTGTAATAAGGTACGAAAACAAAGCCGAGGATCCTGCGTGCTTTTCATAAGATGTATTGATCCGGCAGTCGGTGCGAGTTGAGTCACATCCTCCTCTCTGAGACCTCTTGTGTGCGTCTCTATCTCCGCTCCTTCAATGCTCCATTCACTGTGAAAGCATGTTCCCGGCTCTGTTTGTGAGTCTGCTGACAGGCCTTGGTGATGCTGAAGGCTCCAGCGTCTGTGTCCAGAAAGAAAAAAAAACTAAAAATAACCTGTTTTGTGCCGACAGGGACACGAGAGTCCGTCCTTTTTTTTAAAATTCTTTTTATTTTGTGTTCTTTAAGCTCAGGCCTGCTTATCTGCCATCGATCCTGCTTTGTGCGTGCATCCAGATGACATTTTAAACTGTGAATATCTCCCAGGGATCACAGCGACCTCCTCGGGTTGCCCCACGTGCACAGAAGGCATCAAAAACAAAATACACGGCGGTTTTAAATGGAAATGGAAAAGTGCGATTGCAGTTTGCACCTGAGACACCAGAAGGGAGGAAAAAAAACAGTGGGGATTGTTTGCGTTGAGCATGTTTTTCCACACCAGCAGGTTTTATTCTCCGCTGAGCACTTTGCCGCGTCCGGAAGTGAATTAAGAAGCTGCCTTTTGTGTCTTTTATATCAAACATGGGCCTGTTTTATAACATCCTGCCGCACAATGTGGAGGGGAAATGGAAAATCGAGGCATGTGAAGGACCACGTTCGTACTCTTACGTCGACGCTGCAGCCTGCAAACGGTGGAAGAAGAAGACGGTTTTTGTGCCTTGAAAGTTTGCAACACCAAAGTAATTAAACTCAGGAGGTGTAATTTGATGCATTAAGTGTGTAATTGGAGCCAGATAAAGGGGTGTAAAAGCCTCACATTTGTTTAATTCTGGTGCCGTCGAAGAGCAACGTGGTGAAGGTGAAGGATTTTCACATTTCTGTTCAGCGTGCTTTACTGGCCTGAATATCGGCTGAACAATAGAGCATCAAGGACAGCGTCTTTATAAAAAAAACATGGTGAGATAATGGAAAAGAAAAGCAATTTATGAAGTAGAATTTAAAAAAAAAAAGCAAGTGAGAGGATAAAAAGAGAGAAAATTGTGAATAAAAGCAAAAAAATAGGAGTTATTTTGTGTGTGTGTGTGTGCTGCCTCTACGTATAATAGGTTGTGTCAAGATAATTGTCGTACTCGGTGATGTTTTAATTGTGCGTCCCTCAGCTCGTGACGTGTCGTTACATTCTGTGCTGGAAGGTACGCCGCCGCCGCTTTGTCCTCTAGCTGTGTGAAAGTTTGGGACCAACAGGGCGAATCTCTTCATTCCTGTCTTTTATTAAACGACCAGATGGTTAACCGCTTTAATAAGAAGTGGGCGTTTGTGATTATTAAAACCGATCGGAGGAAGGCGGTGGATGCTGCCGAAATAACATCAGCGACTACATCGCAACTTAAAAATTCAAATCCTGCCCTCGTTTACCTTCAGGGCCAGTTAGCATGAAGGTTTGTTTAGAGTTTGGTTGGAGTCCTCCGGTGTTCCAGCCAAGCATCTGGGATTAGTGGTTAATCAGGGCTTGATGTTAGCTCGGGATGCCCTGATCAGTTTTTTTATGCCATTAAGATTCGAGTCATTTAATATTTATTATGTGCTGATATGAATCCAGATTAGACATCTAGATAATAATACACACTATATTTAAGTTACCAACATGAATCCAGTGCATGTGCTTGACAGCTGCATCCTGCTGCAGTGCATTCAGACAAAATGTACATTCTGCTGTTATAGTACGGGGGTATTAGTGCAGCACAACTAGACAAGGCAGCTTTATTTGTTTAGCACAATTTGTACCCGAGGCAATTCCAAGTGCTTCACACAAAACTCTCAAATCAGTCCACAGAACATAAACGCAGTCATTAAGTAATGACATTAAAAGCAAAGCAGCAGATAAAATAAATCCATGTTTATAATTATTCATCAGAAGAGTGCAGATAAAATACTTCCAGCTGTCACATGCACTTCTACATACAACTGCTTTCATCCTGGATTTGAACTTGAGGCCTGTCTCACATCTTCTGAAATCCAGCTCCAGATTTTAGCTGCATAAAACTGGAACCTCACCGTGTTTGGTCCTGACTCTGGGCACCAGCAGGAGACCCTCCCTGAGGTTCTCAGAGCCCCACATGGTTCATACGGCACCAACATGTCAGAGATGGACCATGAGGAGACTTGTACACGAGCAAAACTGTTTTAAAGTCGATTCTCTGAGCGACTGGAAGCCGGTGTAACTATTTGTCAATGCGTGTGGAGAGTTGTGTGTCTGCAGTGAGAAGGTTCACTGTGGCTGGTACCGCTCTGCTGCTCTGTACCTCAGTAGAACTTGAACGTGAAAACCCACAAACTCAGCGAATGTTCACATATCAGACAATGTCGTGTGTCCTAAAAGACTGTGAGGCATAGCGCCACCTGATGGCTTAACTACTGAGGTACAGAGCAGCCAGAACGAACGAGCCTGTGAGCCTGAGCTCAGGGCAAAGAAACCCTGAAGTTACAGATACCGATCTCTCACTGCAGAAGTGAAGCAAAAGTCATGTGTGAACAGAAAGTGAGGCCTGCTGGACTTGTAACTGGTGACTTGTCTGTATGTCCAGCACCGAATACTAACACTTTTCATCTATTTGTGTCTTCGTACGCATTTACAAACCTTTTTACACGTCGTCGACTCTCACCACGGACACACAGGCTGAGACACACAACCATCCAGACACATTTGTTTATAGACTTTGTTGTAAAGCTCTGATAGGTCTCCGTCTGAAATGTGGTGTGGAGACGATATAGAGGCTCCACAAGCTTCAAAAGATGGAGAAAACTTGGTGTTTAACCCTGTAGAGACCAGAGGAGGAGTCACTCAGACGACAAGAAGGTCAGGTTGGCAAACAGAGAGCATTGTGGGAGTTTACCTTGACAAAGACTGCTGTGATGGGTAATGACCTCCATCCAGAGCTGATGTTTAAGACAAACTAGGACAGCGTTCTTGTGTCCCAGTGGCAGATGTGACAGCATTGCATATCCCTGTTATTTCTGACTGTTTTAATAAACAACATGTTAATTATGCTACATGAGTAAATAAAACCCCGATCGACAAAAATGGTGAAAAAAAACTCAATTTCTTTTATTTTTTGGTGCTTTGTGTGGCAGCAAAAATACCTTTTATGTAGGAAAAACCTGTTAAAATGACAATTATCAGCTCTGTTAACAACTAACTCTGATTCCACGACGGCTGAAATGAAACTTTTAAGCTGCTCTGCTGAGTACAAACGCAGATGGTGCCTCAGAAATCCACGGCTCGGCTCTACAGCTGTAAACAGACGGTGTCCTTGATCACATCAGGTCAGTTTGAAGAGAATCACACATTTAAACTTCTGTTAATATGAAAACAGCAGCAACTAAACAGGCAGCTCCTGTTAGTTCAGGGAATTTAGCTGATGTTTTTGCTTGTTTTTGGCTTTGCAGCAAAGAAAAACTTGAGCCATCAGTTATTTTAGTTAGAGATGCTGTTAGAAGCTTAGAATAATCTCCAGTCTGCAGCCGTGCTGCTGCATTAACTCGGTAACACGATAAAGCCCTCGCGTGGTTCATCATGTCCGACTTACTAAATAAAAATCTGCACACAACTCACTCGGATGTCCAAACATAATGGTTCCACTCTGGGCGACATGCACAGACGCCGACATGCGTACTGTAAAACCAGGACCGTAATGTTATTCTGATGTATTCTTGCTTTTTTTTTCCTTGAATTCACGAAGGCTGATCCTCATTAGCATCGTTCAGCGAGCGTCGCTGAACAGCCTCTCGTGAGTTCAGGTCCAGGCCTGCGGCGCGGTGCGGTCAAGTGTGCAGATTTCAATGGACGGACTGAATAACATTATGCAGAATTAACACCTGCAGCCCGAGAGCAGGACGCCTCACTAATCACAATTAGCCGCTTAGGACCGACGAACAAATGCAGTTGTATTGAATTGTAGTAACTTGGCAACTGAAAAATTGAAAAGAAAAAAAAAAACATAAAGTGAACTAAACCTCTAAAAACTCATCTGTGTGTATCACACATGACATATTTAGAAGTTATACTTTCCTTCTTGTTGTTGTTTTCTCTGTAATTTTCAGATTAATGAAGCTCCCGTCTATTTTTCCACGTGTTCCTGCACACTCGCTGCAGCTCGAGCACACCAGCTCACCTACAACACTCAGCCTCATCGGGTTTTTTAAGCCCATTTATTGGACTTCAAGGATAGTCAACATCTGGAACTGATATTTGTAAAAGAAATTCAGAATAACGAACATTCCACCACAAAATTTAACTAAAATGCCTTTTTTTAAATTTATGTTTGATTAAAAAGAGCTTTTTTTAATGTAATCTCTCAGTGCTGATTGGTTGTTGCTGCTAGTATGTCATTTGTTTGACACAATGAGTTGGACTAAGAACAGAGACAGTAGCTTCAGCTACTGATTATTTTCCTGTCGAGTTTTTTTTTGTTGTTGTTTTTTTTTAAGTCTTATGTTGCAGCTCCAATCAGAATAAATCTCATGAACTAAAAATAAAATATACTATATTTACCCCAGACCTGGGAAGCTTACACGCCACAGCAGCATCCAAAAACATAGAAAGTACAAGAAAATACCAGTAAATGTGCATCCTGATGTCTGCATACAGCAGGTCCAAGGCCCCACCGGCTCCAGCTGGACAGTCCACATACTGGCTGGATGTGGGGAGAGAGCCATGTGTGATTAACAAACCAAAGAAAAACAAATTCTAAAAGTGTGCATCCTTTAATTAAAAACTTACCTCAATCTAAGCCTAATCTAAGTCTTAAGTTTTGATGTAATAAGTGTTGTCTGTTATTCTGAAGATGTAATTTCTGCTTCTCCTGATGCTATGAGCTGAGGCTGTGTTTTCCTGCTCGATTTATTCTGCAGCACAGCTTCAGACTGCCTCCACTCTTCCCTCCTGAGGGACGTAATTTGCGTGAAGACTGAGACGGGCTGCAGCTCCGAGCGGCTGGATGACCCTCCAGGTCCCGATGTGACCTTCATCATCAGCGCTGCGTCTGAGCTCGGCCGCCCCGATTGGATGTTTACTGTCTGATTGCTTCGCTCTCGTCTTAAGTTTATAAGAAAAAGGGCTTTTTCTGAAATTGTGGAACCGTTTAGCTTTAATGTACTTTCAGACGGCGCTGCAGCCCGTCAGACTTTAATATTTACATACGTACGACCGACTCGTCGCCGGCTGCTCGGCTGACAAGGACGGTGTGTTTACGTGTCGTCTGTTTGTCCTCAGCCTGGAGGTGACCTTGCAGAAGCGCAGCGAGGGACCCTTGTGGCCGGAGCTGGTGACGGGCGACGGCAGAGGAGAGTACGTGATGAGCGACGAGCAGGCCGCCCTCATCCACGAGAGGCTGACTCACCTGACCTCCGAGGACCTGGTGAGAAGTCAGACCATCTCTTATCTGCACCACGAGCGTCCTAAAGTGGCCCCATCTGGTTATGTTAGTGCAACACATCTGAATAACACGTATTAATTAGCTGCCCCAGGAGGGTAAGTAGGCCTACAAGTTAAACAGTAATCCCTCTATTACAACCTGACAGGCTTTGAATGCAACGTAGCGTTTTGTCTCAAAGGTTGTGCCAAAGAAAAAGGACCAAGAATTACCCAAATAATGTTTAAACAATATAAAATAGTATCTGACAGGGACATTACTGTGCCTGTTCTAACAAACAGAATAATGAGGTTGAACATTTTTATGATTTTTTTTATTTTTTTAACATTTAATATTTAAAATCGTTTCGATTTCTCGTAAAGTTTTTTTTATTATTTTATTTTTCTTTTAAAATTTTCCTTAAATGTTTAAGATTGTTTTCATTTCTAGTTAAGAGGTTGTTTTTTTTTCATTCAGTATTGAAGATTATTTTACTTTCTTTCAAACTGCATTTTTCTTTAGTGTTTTATTCTTGTGTATTTGTGATCGCTTAAGTGTTTTATTTCTGTTTTTTAATTTATTAAATATGAAGGATCATTTTCATTTTTAGAAAAATTCATTTTTTACATTTATAGAAAAATATTTTAGATAATTGTCATTTCCTGCCAATAGTTTTATTTTACATTATTGTTAAAAAATGAAGATAATTTTAGCTTTTTGCCTAAAG
>NW_007579198.1:121329-125139 GCF_000690725.1 Stegastes partitus
CCTCCCCTCCTCTGAGACCTCCCACATCTCAGCCACTTTCCCCTCCAGCTGCTCTGAGCCCTCTCCCTCCTCACGGCCCGAACGCGTCGCATCCAGAGTCGCTCTCGTTTGACGGCATCTTTTAGCCCCTTCCTCTTCTTCACCCTCGGCCTTCATCAGAACCATCCGGGGCCACTCCAGGCGCTCGGTGCAAATCAGGCCTTTCACATGTTAATATATGCAAAGCAAGTGTAACCACATCCTCTGTCGTGTTTCTCCTCCTTCTGTCCAGAATGGAAACCCTGACAGGGACAAGCCTCCTTGTAACTCTCAGGAGCTGGAGGACTGTGATGGGTTTCCAGAAGACAGCTCCAGCCTCACACACTTTGATGAAGCCTCACTCAAGCCCACTCAGGTGGTGAGTAACACCTCTCTCCTTCACTGGTAAACACTCTGATTCTCCAATATTCAGGTCCGAGCCCTCCTATTTAACATCTTCAGGCGTTTTCTGCCACCTCTTCCCATTCCTCATTACCCTCAAGTGCACTGTCGGGCCGCCCGATGCTCTCCGCCGTGATGAGAGCACGATTCTTACTCAGCCTGGTCCCTGCTGAGAAAGCCAGAGCTGGTTTGCTGCCCTTTAACAAGCCACTTGAACCAGAGATCTCCACAAAGACCCAGTAACAAAGAACAGGCAGGCCTCCTTCACCGCTCATCCTCGTGGATCGAATAGCAAGAAGCCGAAGCGTTGCGGCTCGCGACTATTTTTGCAAACGTGGAGGATATATTGGTGAAGGAGCAGCGTGTCACTGGGGTTCAGAGGAAGAGGTCAGATCTCATGCGATGCCTCAAAGCACAAATTTGCCGTCTGATGTCCAGTTTTTTTTTGGTTTTGTTGTGCAGGTCGCAGCTGAGTCACGTATCGACTCTTTACTTTTGTGCGATAAAAAGCCGAGGAGTTGTGTCCAGAGAGACTGATGCTATCTTTCCACTGAATAAAGAAAAAATGCTCGGCATCAATAAGCGGCCTTTGCTCAGAAAACTTGTTGAGATGGAACAAGTTTTCTTCTGGGATTTTTAAAGGCCAAGTCAACACTTTGGATGGTGCACAGCTTTTCTGTTGACACCGCTTCTCATTTGCATAAAACTGAAGTCTAGGCTACTTTATGCAAATGAGAAAAACATCCGATGTATCTGGAAACTTCCAAAAAAAATGTTTAAAATGAAGAGCGATCCAGCAGTTTAGTTTTCCAGGTGAGTCGATATTTGCGCGGCTGTAGGAACATCTGAGAACACCCTGGTGGCCATGTAGCATAACTGCAGTGCTTTGAGTTACATGTTGAAGTCAGTGTGCTTAGCAGGAATAATGTTCACCATTTTCACTGTTGTTTATCACTACGCTAGCTAATTAGCACGAAGCTAAAGTACAGCCGAGGAAGACAAACAAAGGGATGTTATGATCGTGATCGGCACAAACATACGACTGATTTCTCGTCTGTTGTCGCGGAAATGTGAGAAATAAGATCAGTAAGCCTCGTAGAAGTCTCTGTCAGTGCTCCTTTACTACCTGAACTCCCACAATGCTCTCTGCCTGTCAACACTGAAGTGACCACCTTCTCTAGTCCTACAACAAATCCAGAATACTTGTGTGTGTTACCAAGGAAAATGCTATTTGGTATCAGCAGATGCTAAATATTAAATGATAAGATAAGATAAGATATGCCTTTATTAATCTCACAGTGGAGAAATTCACATCGTTGACAGCAGCTTTCAACAGACGTACACAGATACGACACAGGAAAAAACAAAAAATAAAAAATGTACAAAAAATAAAAAATGAGTCAAAAGCTGTTACACAGAAATGTGATCAAAGCAGCAAAAACAACTGTCACATGTTTCTACGGGGATCAATGTCCCAGTTTATTCCTCCTTAATTTACCACTTGCTTGCTGGCCTGATATAAGCAAGTCTCACATAAGTCTCTGTCGGTGCTCCTTTACCAGCTAAGCTCCTGCAAGTGCCCTCCTGCTCTGGTCATGAGCAGCGTTGTTCCAGGTGCCCACAGGTGTTACCAGTACTGACACGAGATGGTGGCTCAACATCCATCCATCCATTATCTCTACACCTTAATCCTCACTAGGGTCATGGGGGGCTGGAGTCTATCCCAGCTGACTCAGGGCGAAGGTAACCAGTCCATCACAGGGCTACACTTAGAGACAGACAACCAAGCACACTCACATTCACACCTACAGACAATTTACAATCACCAATTAACCTCAACATGTTTCTGGACTGTGGGAGGAAGCTGGAGAACCCGGAGAGAACCCACGCTGCACGGGGAGAACATGGAGACTCCACATAGAAAGATTCCGGTGACGCGAACTGGCGACCTTCTTGCTGCGAGGCAACAGTGCTAATCAACTGCGCCACCCTGCAGCCCGTGGCTCAACATGATAAAGTTGTTTTACTACTTACATTTTCAGATAAACACAGCTGGAAGTTCGACCAAACACTCCTTGTATTTCGACCGTTGGTCACAGAAGTCACTGATGGCGTCTTGGTTGAGCCACGGAGTGCAGAATCTACAGTTTTCCACAGAATCTGTTTTAGTTTCTGGCCAATTTTTAAATGAGGCATATTTGACGAAGTAGCACAATTGTACGCTTAGATCTGGTTTAGCTTCTCCACTTAACGGCACGTCACGAATGAGTGGCTCAAGGTTCAAAATCTGCTGATTCCTTCTGTTTTGGTGTCACTTTGGTGATGAAGCGTTATTGGACGTCCAGGTTAAAAAATCCCAAAAGTATCATTTATTCAAAAACTGAAGACCTGGACAAACTGGACGAACCTTTGTAGCCAGTTGAGGGTAAAGTAAAGGGATCAACAAGTTTTTATAATTTATCCCCAACATTCAAATGTCGAGACGATCCATCTAAAAGGTTCAGTTTAACTCAAAACTGCAAATTACAGCCTCACGGTGGCACAAGAGGAAAAGTCAGGTCACAGTGGATGCTTGTTGTAAAATCTAATCAGTTTTATGGTTTTTTTCTATTGTTCAGCGTTGCGTGTTCAGTGATTCAGCTTTTTCAGGAGTTATACAGTTTAATGGTAGGAAAGACCTCCTGTGGATGCTCTTGTGTTGCTGTTAAAGTGGAAGCAGATTGATGGATGCTTTATTCATCCCTTTGGGGGGAATTCAAGCAGCCCTCGTGCTTCCTTTCTGGGTGTTTTAATGTCAGTAGCTACTCCTGCTGTTTATCTGTGCAGCAAACCAGCATCATAATCATGTCAGTGTCTCCCTTCCCCTGAAACCAGAGGTTGAACATCGTTTGGTGACTCTGTGCTCTCTGATAGTAGCTCTGTAGCGATCACTATCGGTAATCCAGCTGGTCTTATTTATGGGATGGAAACTCAATAAGCAGCAGAGGATCAACAGTTGGAAGTTTCAGAATCAAATCAGAGCGAAAACTAAAATGCAGAGATTTGTGAGTTGGGCCGCTAGACTTTTGTATCCAGGCAGCCGAACAGGGCTTTTAAAACATATTTAACCCCCCAGTTTTTCTTTTCATTGCTTTTCAATATTGTTTCATGTTGTGAAAGTGGTGTCAGTTAATTAAAAATAAAAAACGAACAAAAAGGATTCAAATATACCCTTCACTAAAATTAAGCTTTTGGCCATCAGACTATACGCTATGATTGGCACCAGACATTGCACACAAACACACCATCCCCACTGTGAAGCATGGTGGTGGCATCATCATGACGTGACGCATGGTGGTGGCATCATCATGACGTGAAGCATGGTGGTGGCATCATCATGACGTGAAGCAT
>NW_007579198.1:125233-126242 GCF_000690725.1 Stegastes partitus
TTCGGAGCTTGTGGAGCGTCAGTCTGTCCTACCCTCTAACACGACATTTCAAACCGTGTCCTACAGCGAGGTCCATGACCACATACAGAACCTTAAGGAAACACCTTCAACATACTCAAAGTGTGTCTTAACTAGATTCAACATCAGTAGGTGCCAAATATTAAATGACTCTGATCAGATCGGGCACAAAAACAAAACTTGATCAGGACATCCCATCCAGTTAAAAGTGATAAATGCTAGCACTATTAGCATTTGTGCAATTCTGTAATTGTGCTTGTCTTTAAATGAAATGTACTATTTTTAGACATTTAAATGCTAAGATAAGACGTAATAGAAGATTCTGTCTGCATGCTGATTTGTTCTGAGACATCGTGCAACACTGTTTTAAATGGGACTGGGGGGTTTTCTTTTAGAACCGGTGTTGTGCAGAAAAAAACTTTACAAAACCGAGAACATTTTGATTTTTTTTTTTTGCGGAAATTATAACGATTTATCTGTTGTCAGCTGACAGTTTCCAGTTTCCTGCTGGCCGACAGTTTGAGCTGTCAGTCATTTCGCTCCTCTTCTGGGCTTTTTTTTTTCTTTGCTGCTGCTGCTGCTGAATTTACCTGCAATTTCCTGGTTGGACGAGCTCAAATCTTCACTGTCAGGGTCTGAGCTCTGAATGCCATCCAAGTTTATGTCTGGAAACTAATATCAACACCCAGTTAGTAGGGCAGGGTTAGCGCAAGATGAGTAACACACACACACACACACACACACACATATATATATATATAAACTTCTGATTTCTGCATATTAAAATCCAAGCCATAACATCTCTTGACTCAAAATGTTTGTATGTTAACTTCTTAAAATATCCATATGGTGTTTTTTTTTATGTGCTGGAAGACACATCATGTGTGAAATAAGCAGTTGAGACCATTTCCCCTTGAAACTGCCAAATACCAGTGATGGTTTCAGGCTTTTGGGGTTTCTTATGTTTCCAGCTGGAAAATACTGCATTCCT
>NW_007579198.1:126312-129118 GCF_000690725.1 Stegastes partitus
TGACTTGAAGCATGGTGGTGGCATCATCATGACGTGAAGCACGGTGGTGGCATCATCATGACGTGAAGCACGGTGGTGGCATCATCATGACATGGGGATTCTTCTGAACAGTAGCCCTGGACGATGGGTAAAGGTAGAAGGTAAAATGAATGCAGCAAAGTGTAGAGAAATCCTGGAGGACAACCTGATTTAGTCTGTAGATAACTGCGACTTGGGGAGGATTTGTTTTTTAGCGAGACGAGGAGCCGATGCAGACAGCCAGAGCTGCACAGAAATAGTTTAAAGACGACAAGGTGAATGTTCTTGCTCAACGAGGACAGCAGAATGTTCAACTGAGAAATTGTGACTGGACTTGAAAGGGGTTGTTTACTCGTGATCCCTGTGCAACCTGAAAGAGTTTTGCGGAGAAGAATGGGGTCAAATTGCAGCATCCCTGAGTATCAATCAACGCGTGCCGTGAACACCCCACAAGACCTGTTATTTTGTAGAGGCCTTGGCTCAGTCGTCCAGCCATCACAGTTTGGACACAACTCAGATCCTCATGCCGGTCATTTGTCCTGCCTCCACCACATCAACTTCAACAACTACCTGTTCTCTTGATGCCTATTTTCTTCAATCCCGTGACAGGTGCCATTGTGACGAGATAATCAATGATTTTCGCCTGTCGGTGGTTTTAATGTTGTGGCCGATGGATGTAGCAAAACTTTTCTTCTTCCTCGTATTCAATAAGGAGTGTGCAGATAAAATACATCTTCACATTGTTTTTTACCGCCGCAGCCTTCTCCAGAAGCTGTGGATTGATGGAAGTTTGCAAACATTTAATCAGTGAAATATCAGCCCTGTATCCTTTTTTAATGTCTCACAAGAAATGGGACATTGGCTGCTGCATCCGGATTGTATGAAGAAAAGCTGCGACCTTGTCTTTCTTCGACGTAAAAAGTCTCTCTTTTGAATAGTAAGTGATCTATTTTAGTCAGGAGGAAACAGGCTGACAATCCAAACAGGGATTTATTAATGCACTTTTCATTTGCGTTTCAAGGACGTGACGGGTTCAAAATTAGCATAAAAATGCGGCTGGAATGCTGGATGACGTATTCTGTGAGCGCAGCTGTTTCAACCTCACCTCTGTGTTTTTGAAAATGCAGAATAATGGGCGAATGTTTTGCTTCTCGCCGAGCGGATGAACAGCAGATTTACAAAAGCTGCATTCATTTGTGAGCATCGCTGACGCTCCTCTTTCAGGTTTCTCTGTTTTTCGTTTGCACAAAATAACTCGTGTGTTTGCGGCGAAGAATTCCCCGTCACCAAAACACTCACAGCAGTCAGCGATGAACCCTTTCATTATGTAATGAAAGGCTAATAATAAGTATTGAACACACGCTGCGGTGTTTCTGCTCAGGCTGTGATGAAGGGCTTAATGCGAATAAAAGCCCTTTAATGTTTCTCCGTCCATTTGCTCTGCAAATAGCTGCTGCCCTTAAATAAGGTGGATTGTAGTCGCTCTGGTTCCCTCAGCCTTTTGAAGGACGGTTGTGTGTTTGCACATGTGTGGACGTTTCCTCGTGCTCCTCTGTTCAGATTCTCGTCCAGGAAGCCTTACCGTTCTATTCTCCAGTTCCCAGCCTCATTGTGTCCGTCCTTAATGCTTCCGCCGCTCGCCTGCCCACCAGGATGCTCGCTGACCTTCTTTTTATGAAACCTTTCAGCTTGAAGTTTTGGCTCCTCCTATTAATTTGGCACCTTTCGCTGATGAGGTTCAGATCCCAGCTGAAAAGACAGAGAACACGTTTTTTTTTTTTTCCCCAAACGGAAGCTATGAGTCACATCCATCAGCTGTATGTTGATACCTTTTACAGCGGAGTGTTTCTGAACATCTGGTACCCGGACAGCAGGACGGCCTTCGTCAGAAACAGGATCTACAAAACTATCTGAAAGTTTTGGGGGGGTTTGTGTGTGATTTATTGAAAACAACATCTACAATAACATATTAATCACTTTCATAATGCGGATTTTGTATGTTGAATTGAAGATGCCAGTTGGAGAGGATTTTTGACCGATCAGTATCAGCTTTAACGTAGCCTGACTGTTTGTGGTTCGCTGGCACGTAGGTATCATAAATAGAGAGTGCAATTTGTACCTGGATGCAACATTTTCCTCGTTATCAATCAGTTACTTATTATTTAATAACAGAAATCAAGCACAGTCAACATTTGTCTTGTGCTGATGTTACTGTTTTATGCAGCTGCTGCATTTTCAGGATAACATTTCTAGGTTTGTTGACTAATTTCTGGGCCAGATGATTTGGTATCATTCACTCCAGAGAGCAGCTAGCTATTCCGTCCCACAGACACGGGCAAAGAAATAAACTATCTACAGTTTTGGGTGGAATAATCCCTTGAAATTGCAAGTATTTGGCTAAAAAAAAGTAGCATTGAGGTGGAATAAACCTTTAAAACCACAGCTTGTTTGATAGAAAGTACTGTTTTGTGTGAAATAATGCTTCACGGAGCACATGAGCTCTGGCTGAAAGACATTAAGTGCGACACGAATCTTTGTCATGGCCCCACTTGCCGACATGAACTTCCTGTAGTCTGAGTGACGCCTCCTCTGGTCTTTACAGTAATAAACAGTAAGAGGCTCCACCTGGTGGAACAACCAGGTACTACAGCCGATCTACGATACAGTTTCTGACATGCATTTAGAGAAAACAGGTTTTCTCCGTCTTTCGGAGCTTGTGGAGCGTCAGTCTGTCCTACCCTCTAACACGACATTTCAAACCGTGTCCTACAGCGAGGTCCATGACCAC
>NW_007579198.1:129876-135783 GCF_000690725.1 Stegastes partitus
TTCTCAGTGCAGAAACCAACGGGTGACGTCACGGTAGCTACGTCCATCTGTTATACAGTCTATGATTGGTGGTGAAGAATAACGTGCAATCTAATCTGAATAATGTGACTCAGTACCAATTAAAAAAACCCTCTTGCATCCCGAAACCTGATATGAAACGGGGCAACATGACAGAGACTCATGTGGCGCTTAATGCCTTTCAGCCTGAGCTCATGTATTCCTTGATCAACTATAATTCCAATCCTATTCCTATGATTATAGTTTTAAAGGAATATTTCACACAAAATAGTCGTAGTAGTTGTACTTTCTAGCAAACAAGCTATGATTTTAAAGGTTTATTCCACTTAGATGCTAGTTTCTAGCCAAATACTTTCAGTTTCAAAGGTTTATTTCAATCAAAACTTTACATAGATTATTTCGCTGCTCTCTGGAGTAAACAATGTCAATCACCTGACCCATAAAATAGCTAACAGATCCAGAAAAACAGTTCTGAAAATGCAGCAGCTGCATAAAACAGTAACATCAGCACAAGATAAAGTCGACTGTGCTCGATTTCTGTTACGAATCAATAAGTAACTGATTGATAACTACACACAAAACAGTGCTTTCTAACAAACAAGCTATGATTTAAAAGGCTTATTCCACCCAGATGCTGCTTTCTAGCCAAATACTTTCAGTTTCAAAGGTTAACTCCTCCTGAAACTGTAGACGGTTAATTTGACAACACTAGTGAACTAAAGAATTAGCAGTAATTAATGAACGTGCACGCATAAATACATGCTTGAAGCTGTTTTGTTGTATTATTATAACTGTTTAATGCTTTTTAAAAAATTAAAGCATATATTTTTATTCTTTTGTTCTTTGCTAGTCAAAATATAGACCAGAGGTGGGAAAAAAAATGTAATAGTTGTGCTCCTGAAAGACGAGCAGCAGCTTTTTAGGTTGAATGTTGACGTCACGAATCAATCGACGCACCTTAAATGTCAATGCAACAACTCTGGCCTTTTGTTTTTATTGGCTCGTGACCTTTAGCGTTGACTGAACCTTTTTAAAATTGTATATAAATTTCAACCGGATGATGCAAACTGCGATTTTTTTTTTTGGTGAAACTCAACGACGAGAAAAAAAAAGTGATGGCTGCTGGTTGTTACACCGCTGAGTTCAGCGCGCGAAGATATGACTGTGGTGTGAAACTGGCTTCTTCTCAGGTGTCGCCTGGACAGGTGCGACTCCACAAGCCAATCAACGTCTCACAATAGCGGGGCACAGAGAGCGTCCCGGGGAATGTTCTGAATCATTCCAGCTTTGACAGAATCGCACAAAAAACCCTTTGAGAGTAATTAATTGGATGCCCAAGAGGCTGACACGGACAGGGGAGATGAATTTACTGCCGTTTATCATTTATTTATGATTGTCATTTGGTCTAATTGGTTTCTTTAATGTCAGGAAAAAATAACAAAATTCAACATCTCGGGCAGCAAAGAGTGAATCAAAAGCATTTAGTCCTCCCCCCTGTTAAGGCAGCGTCCTTCCAGGAACATGACGGCAGCGCTGATGCTGCTGACGATGACGGGTTTGGCATTTCAGCTGTTATTACAGACATCTGGCCTTCTGTACAGATGCATTTTGTTTTCGCCTTCGTTTTGATTCCAGCCTCTCGCTTCATGTCTCCATCTACAAAGCCTGTAAACCCTTTGATAGAAAGAAAAGCATTCACTAAAAGCTTTTTCTTTTTTTTTTTCCTTCCGGGTACGACTAATTTATGAGTACTTTCCAACACAGAATACAGTTGCAGTACCTCATTGTGCCGCCTCCTACAACCAGGAATACACCGTCGAGTGATGAATGCTTGTTGTTTCTGTTGCGCAGTAACATCTAATGGCATGCCCTGGATCTGGGGATGCATTTTAAGGCTTTTTTTAAAATCAAGCTGCTGTTTTCACGGTCAAGAAAAAGAATCTTAATTATCGGTAATTAGTATGAAGTGTTTGTAATATAGCTGCTGTCTTTTTTACAAACATAAACTGATAACTGGGTGGATGTCTCAAGTTATATGACATCCCAAATATCTTTAAAGGTCGATGTGTGGAGCATCTAGAAGGTCAATTAGAAAAAAATAAATAAATCAAAGGAGCATTCATAATTAGAATTTAATTAGTATATGAGGTGTGATCTTAAATTCTCAAAGACTAAAACTGTTCCTGATTAAAAATCTGGCTTCCGTCCCCGTTGAACTGTTTATTTATTTACCTTTATTTAACCAGGAAGTCCCGTTGAGATCAGAAATCTCTTTTACAAGGGAGACCTGGCCAAGGTAGCAGCCACATAAAGTCAAAAAACTAACATGAAGCATGATACACAAATGAATAACGAACAGTAGGACGATAAAACAGACCAACAGCTGTTCAAGGACAGTGACATTCCTCTTTTACTTCTTTATGATGCTCTTAACCTCATCAATGGATGCGACTGTTTCCAGTTTCAGGGTTTTTTTTCAAGGTTATCCGATGACCGTGGTGCATGACAGGAGAACGCTGCTTTTACCAAAATCTGTTATAATCCGTGGGACATTTAACAGCAACCACTTTGAGGCATTTGAATTTTCTTTTTTTGAATTTTATTTGCATATTTACAACAGGGCTGCAGGGTGGAGCAGTGGTTAGTTAGTTGAATGTGAGTGTGCTTGGTTGTCTGTCTCTAAGTGTAGCCCTGTGATAGACTGGTTACCTGTCCAGGTGAACCTGCCTTCACCATGAGTCGGCTGGGATAGACTCCAGCCCCCCATGACCCTAGTGAGGATTAAGCGGTGTATAGATAATGGATGGATGGAAAATGTCCATCAGAACTAGATTTTTACCACATGCGTGTGCTTAAACAGCCAATATTCCCTCTATATGTACTCCCTCAGCTCCAGATCGTAGCATGTGTCCCTTCAGGGCTCTGGCACACTTAGATCTTAAAATATTATCGAGATCGCTTGACAACAGTGGGGAGGAAAAACTCCGGTCTAACAAGAACAAATCTCGGGGTGGGCGTCCATCTGCCTCGACTAGTTAGATCAGAAGCAGATCAGAAATGTGAGATTCCTGCAGAAGGCTACAGCGAGAGGAAGTGACTTTAATGCAGCTGTTGTATGTAAAGGCATGGAGAGAGAGAACAGGAAGTGCCACAGCAGTGGAGGCAGCGTAGCTAAGAGGTGGTTCAGGGTCATCTTAGCAGCCCTAACTACGAGCTTTGTGGAAAAGTTTTAAGCCTAATCTCAAAAGTAGAGAGTCTGTCTGCCTCCTGAAGCCAAACTGGGAGCTGGTTCCACAAGAGAGGAGCCTGATAACTGAAGGCTCGGCCTCCCATTCTGCTCTGAGCAACTCTATAGAAACTCAGAGGAAGCCTTCAGTGTGAGAGCAGAGGTTTCTATTAGGATAATACGACACTACGAGGTCTCTGAGACACAATGGAGCTCGGTCATTAAGGGCTTTGTGTGCGAGGAGAATAAATTCTGTTCTGGGTTTTTACAGGAAACCAGTGAAGAGAAGCTAATATGGGGGAAATACGATCTCTGGGTGGTTCCTGTCAGAGCTCGAGCTGCAGCGCTTTGGATCATCTGGAGGTTTTTCAGACTTATTAAGACATAATTATAATACATAGCAGCCTAGATGATGTTTCAGTTGAGAAAAAGCATCTGTAGCTATTGATGAATTAATAACAGTCAAATTGACAAAGTGTCTAGCTGTGGTTTAATTGGTGTTAATTGACAGTAGGGTCAAACGAGTAATAGATTTAAACTCATGATATAAAACAATGCAATTAGCAAACCCCAAAGCCTGCAGTGTAAAATATACATTATACAGCGTCTCTGTCCCGCAGTTTAAACTGTCGTGTCGATGGTTTTGCACATTCCTGCCACCCTTCTTATGTGAAAATCCGACTTTTGATGCTATGTAATTTTTGTATCTTAATTCAAATCACATAATCTGGAAGAAATCCTGCATTTAGATGTTTTTGCATCAATTTTTCAGCCCTAATTGGATGGTTTCATTCGCAAGTAAGCTAGCAGCCTGTAGACAGCTAGCTAGTAGCTAGCAGTGTGTTTTTCACTATCTTTGGGAGGCAAATGAATAAATTTACATGTTAATTATAGAAATAGAGTTGCTTTTGATGCACCTACTTTTTGCCCTGTTGCAGTAGTTTGCTATATTTCTTTCAGAGGACTTTAATGTAGTGAAACCTAATTTAATCACCAGCTATGTGTTTTTCACTATCTTTAAGCAACAAATGAAAACAATTAAATGTTGAGTAAATAAATAGAGTTGCTTCTGATGTCGTAAATTACTTTTTGCCCTGTTGCAGTAGCTCGCTGTATTCTTGGAGTACTTTGATGCAGTGAAGCTTAATTTGAGTATACAGCTAGCTACGTGTTTGGTGTTTTTTACTGTCTTTGGGCAGCAAATTAACAAAATTCAATGTTGGATAAATAATTAAAGTTGCTTCTGATGTAGTAGACTACTTTTGTCCCTGTTGCGCTATATTTCTTTCAGAGTACTTTGATGTAGTGAAGCTTATTTTGTGTACGGTAAACAGCTAGCTACGTGACTTTCTTACTGTCTTTAGGCAGCAAATGAATACATTTAAATGTTACGTAAATAATAAAGTTGCTTCTGATTTCTTTGTAGTTAGCATCAATGTAGTGAAACTTAATTTAATGAATAGAAACAGCTAGCTTAGCTCGCTACACTTTCCAAGTAGCTAGCCCAACGCCGATGATGTCATCTTTTTCCAAACAATTTAGAAAAGCGCAAACAAAAAAAACACAAATTTGTTGTGTGAAATAACTAAACCTGTGTGTCAGCGTTGGACCCACAAGCAGTGAATAACAGTTTATTTCTGCATGTTAGCGGCTTTAATGCTGTATTTAGCTTTTATTATGTGCTGTGTTTTCCTACAAGATGCAAAACTAACATAAAGGTGTTTCTGTTGTATAATGACGCTGCAATAAATACACGTCTTACACGGGGAATAACAAGTCATCCCGTCTTCCATGTTTATTCTGAACAGCTGCAGGTAACAGAGGAATTAGCAGGAGTTTAGATTCTGGATTCAAAAGGATAATCCACTGCTCTTGCCGGCAGGTAAATCCTTCCCATTCAACAATGGCTTAGTCAGGAAGGTGGAGTACAATAGTGATTTCTGCCATGTTGTAGTGTTGAAGGGATCATTTTTGATCACTGTAGCTTGTGGACTAAGACCCGAACCCGTCCAGTGTTCAGTGTGCAGGTCAACGGCTGTTGGAGACGCTATGCAGGAACATAATAAGATAAAAAAAGGCTCCTGGTTGGATTTGTTTTTTTCTTCGTTTTAAGAAACAAGCCGCAGAATGTCAGTCAATCGGGTTTCATTTTCCAGAAAGCTCGGCCAGGCGAGTGTGCAGCTGTATATTAGTCACACAATAACAAAAGCTTAGTCACCGACTGGGACAAGAAAAACAGTTTTAATTCCAGGTAATCTCATTCTCGGCATTGCAGTCATGTAATTAGTTTCTAGTTCCTATATTCCTTTATTGAACAACAACCAACACCCACATACCACCTTGACTTCTCCTCGTCTGTGAGTTCATTATGAGTAGTGAGGTCTGTCTCTGCCAGAAGATATCAGGTCATTCTGATTTCTGAGAGTGTTCCCGGGTCACCCGCTCAGATTCCTCTGGGGAAAAAAACCCACAGGTGCTCGTTCCTATGCCAGAATTATAGAGAAACCCCAAATATTAGGCCTCCATCTGTAATAGTTTTGAAATTATAGCCCTTTGAATTTGAGTTAATTTTATGCGTTTTGGGAAAGCAGCTTGTTGGACCATCTTCCGACATGAATAACTCACACAGTACGACATACGGAGGTTTGAAACTGTTCGTCTTG
>NW_007579198.1:137185-144182 GCF_000690725.1 Stegastes partitus
TCTCTCAGATAAGAGCAAATATCTGCAAACTAATACAGTTTGTCTGGTTCAAATACAAGAAAAACGTCCTGTTTGTAGAACCTCAAGATTTTTAATGCGTTAACATGTAAATTAATACTTTTTCTCTTTTAATATTTGTAATTTAACTAAACCAGAAACATCTGTAAAATAACAGTAACTTGTTCAAAAGATATTACAGTTGAAAAATCACATGTAAGTGGATAAAATCATTGTACGCTTAAGATTTAGTGGAAGTTTTTTTTAATTTTAATTATCTACCCAGATATTGGCACCTATAAAACCCTGTTCACTGTGACTTCAGTGGGTTTTCATAGCAGCTGAAACGGTGGTTCTGTTTCTAAACGTGAGGAGCTCATATAGATCATTGCTTTGGTGTGCAGCAGACGTTACATCCTCAAACTAAAGCTGTCTGCAGGGTTAATTGTTCTTTCATATTACATAGTTATTATGCAGATATTGTCTTTGCTATGAAAAGAGGAGGAATTTATCAATCAAATCAAGTTTAACGAAACCTCCATTCTCTCTGTGGCTTCATTTGAATCCAGTGCGCTTATTTTTACAGTCTTCAATGTTTTTTTAAATTCAGAAATCATGACTCGGCCTGTCGGCGGTATCGTCGCCTCAGACTCTCAAACATGCAGAGAAGCCTGAGCTGCACACTCTGAGAACACACAAGTGGCAGCAAAATGAGTTTTAGAGAGGAGGGATGATGATGATGATGGTGATGATGGCTCGCTGAATGAGCTTGTCATCAGCCGCCAACATATGGGCCGGTCCATGTGGAATCGTCAATGCCTGTCAACTGTGTGCTGAGTGGAGGGGGGGCGGCGACGGCGATGCCTGACAGCCTCCGAGACTCGCTTGGCGGTCGGATTCGTAGGATGTGGGTGACTGAAAGTGAGGTGCTCAGATGTCGAGGAGCGGTTATGTCACAGCGACGGTCGTTTTCTTTTCCCAGAAACACGAGGAAGTCACGTTAGAATAGCGGCAAAGCACACACAGGGCAAGTAGATTCATCAGAGGGAGGTGAATGTTCGGACTTTTATGGTCATGGTCGCATTGGCCATGTGGGACGAAGTTTTAACTACTTTTAGTTTTATTCAGTCAACAAAAAGGGCAAAAAATAGGAACAAAATGCTCAAGAATAATATACAAATAAACCGTATTGGTGCCAAACAGGCAAACTGGAATTTATAATATCGTAAAACTGGCAGTCAGTTAAAAGCTGTGCAAAAAAAATGGTCCTTTCTGGTCGTTGCTGTGCATGCAAATGTTTCACAATACAAACTAAATGAAGGGTTTATACCCACTGGAGCACCAGAGCTTTTAATTTGAAATGGTTGCATCTCATAGACTGTTTCTTCCTGGGTGGTAAGTTCTGCGTTTGTAGTCGCGCAGCTCATGAACGTTAGCGTCAACCTGAGCGCTTCTATGTCTGTTCCATTATATTTGCGGTTCATGGCAGATTAGCAAAGCTGAGACGTCGTGACGGCAGTGGGTTGGTGGGCGAGGTGTGGATCAGTCACTTCAGACAGAATTCAGGAAATATGTTGCTCAGTGTTTAGATCGTGTCGAGAGTTTACTGATTTGTTGTTTTGGACCCAAAACTAATGTTAATCAAATGTTTTGAGAGAATTTGGGGAATTTCTCCTGTCTTTAGACTTTGGGATTTTTTGGTTTTTGTCCTGCTCAAAAAAAAAAACAAGTATGTGGAAAGCCATTTTAAGGGTTTAATATCTAAAGACATGAAACTCCTACAGCCATGAAATTTGGTGAAGACGTCGACAAAATTGTTTCCAGCAGATCTTAATGATTGAATGGCTCCAACAGAGAAGAAATTTGTTATTATTGATCCTTACCATTGGTGAAAAAAAAAGTGATGCAAAATAAGCCAAACTTGTTTCAACATCAAGACAACGTGAAAGCGACTTGTACGTATAATGACAATACAAAGACCTTGAAAAACCTTGGAAGTGGCTTCACAGATAATGTGTGTGTTTTTTTAAAGGGTGAAATTACAAAAATTCCGGGTCTGAAAACGTATGAAATTCTCAAAATTCAAGCAAAGTGTTTTTCAGAACTTAGTTTTGGGTACGAAACAACAAATAAGTAAAGTCTGACGGTGCAGCAATATCATCGTGTGAGCTGAAGAACGTGGACTGACCCATCGACTTCCTGTTGAAACCAAAAATCAAGCTGAGAAACTCCAACGATCTCACCGCTTTCTCCAAAGTTCCTTATTACGCCCGCTTATGATGGAGTAACTTAAACTACTACTACTACTAAAAGTACTACTACTATACTAAAAAGAAGGAAAGAGGAGCAAATAAAATGGATCTTCCACCTAAAATATGATTCATCTTGCTCCTTACATGCAGGCATTTAAAATAAAAGGCTGCAGTTAAGGTCAATGAAGGAGCCGGTTTGAGGACATTTATTGACCAAAGCCTGGATTTTCTAGATTTTCTGTCTTGGCTCTGATTGATCTCTTAATAGAATGTTGAATTTGAGGTTTGCTTTTTCGTTTTTTTTTTGCAATTTAAAGTCAATCAATCTGCTAAACTCTAAAAACGATGGGATAGGAATTCAAATGTTGTATTATTCTCACTTTATATAGTGGAGGAGGTTCAAAGTACATCAACCCTAGTGTGTTTGAAGCAGTTCATGTGTGTCTCCCACTAAAACCCAACCAGCTCCAGGGTCACTTCATCACGCAAACTTTCCGTTCTCATATCAACGTGACAACAGAGGATTGTTCTCGACGAAGACGACTGACAGGATCCACAAATGGGCCGAGTTTAATCCACGCCGTCCGTCTCTCTGCAGGTGAACCTCGGCAGCCATCAGTACCTGTTCACGGTCGACGTGGATCCGTCCGAGATGCCGTGTCTCTGCCTCCGACACGACGTGGACGCTCTGGTGTGGCAGCCTCGACCCGAGCAACCCGGCAACATGTGGGAGCACGTCGCCACGTTCAATGCCTTGGGTAAGAGCTTTAACTTCTCACACTTCTTCTGGTGGTTTCAACCAGAGAAATCTTTAAAAATTTACTTTAAGAGCTTCAGTTCGTGCTCACGTCAAACATTTGGTGTCAGACTGGTTGGTTTAAGCATCTCTGAAGCTGTTGAATGTACCAGAATCAGCAAGTGGACTCTAGAGTTTAGTCAGAATGATCCCCCCCAAAAAATATACAAAATACAGCCAATTAATGGCTTTATGTCTTGTTGATGATGAGTCCAGACTGGTTGGAGCTGATCGAAAGGAAACGGTAGCTTCGATAATCACTCTTTACTGAGCATAAACCTTGAGGTGGATCGACTACAACAGCAGAGGACCGTGTCTGGTTTTACTCCTGTTAGCCAAGAACGAAAATCTGACAGAGTCGTAGATACAGACTCAACAAAACTGGACAGTCGAAGATGAAATAATGTAGCTTGATCTGATGAATCTATATTTCTGCTGAGGCTGCAGACTGTAGATTAAGGGATTCAAATTTCTTAGTCAGTCTCAGCTCGTCTTAAACAGGAGTTCTAGTCGAACGTCATTCAGCACCACATGAGTCTTTGTCATGGTGCCTGTTGCTAGCAAACCCCCAGAACGCTCTCGACTTGCCAGCACAAAACTACCCATAATCTGAGTGACGCCTCCTCTGGTCTCTACAGGATTAAGCAGTAAGAGGCTCCACCTGGTGGAACAACCAGGTACTACAGCTGATCGACAATACATTTTCAGACATGCATGTAGAGAACACAGGTTTTCTCCGTCTTTTAGAGCTACAACAGCACACCCTCCTCTGTATAACACAGAAAATGTCCTAAGAACAAGGTTCATGACCAACTACAGAACATTAAGGAACAGCTTGGATGCAGAAATGCAGTTTCTTTTCTTAATGTACCGCAGAGCTTGTCAACCATAAAGACTGGGCTGATTTTAGTAGCTTTCATGTACTTGGAGAGTGTGAATTATTTGGGAAAATGGTTTCAAATTGAGAACGTATTTCAAGGAGCTTGTGCTATTCTAAGTTTTGACTTCGAGATTTTCATTTTTACTGCAATTGTATGTCTGTCCCAAATATCAATTATTGGTCTCCTTGATTACTAATCATTGGTCTGGCTCTACAAAAACCCAAAACACATCAGATTTGAATGCCACGGGGAATAAAAGATTCATCAATTACATTTCAAATTAGTATATGGCCAATCTATTGCTTGTGCCTATGTATTGGATTGTTTCCCAGTGGTGCGCCATCAGGGCCAGCAAAGCCTTCACCGCTGGCCTAAACTCTATCAGAATCACTGACTTTCCCATTAATCTTTTAACTTCATTCCCAGCAGTCTATTCTCTTCATTTCATAGCGTGTCTCTGGGCTGTGGTGCTTCCAGCAGCCTATGTTTATATTAGAGCTTTTTTTTTTTTTAATCCAATCATATTTCAGCCATCATGTGTTGCCAGGGTTACAGAAATCTGCCCTGAGGCCTTGAGAATCAAAAGTGCAGGCGTCTGTAGTTTAAAATGCATTGTAATGAAACTGTTGCTTTAACCAATCAGATTTAGAGTTGGTGGTCCCAGGACCAGCCAGCTGGCTGACATCAGCACTTTCACGTCCTCTGATTGAGAGCTAAGCCAAAGCTAGCGGTTCCCGTCTGTAGCGACCTGCACAAGCTAAAACTTTATATGTGGCTCAGGTGGTAGAGCGAGTCGGTCGATGATCGGAAGGTCGGCGGTTTGATTCCGCCCTGTTTCATGGTCGTTGTGTCCTTCGGCAAGACACTTCACCCACCTTGCCTGGTGTGAATGCGTATGAATGGATTGTTTGAGGTGATGGTCGGAGGGGCAGAATGGCAGCCATGCCTCTGTCAGTCTGCCCCAGCTATGGCTACAATCGTAGCTACCACCACCAGAATGAATGTGTGTGAATGAATAATTGACAGTGTAAAGCGCCTTTGAGTGTCTAGAAAAGCGCTATATAAATCTGATCAATTATTATTATTATTATAAAAGTATTACTTTACTTAGCGAGGACGTTAGCGTCTTAGGTGCTAACGAATAGCAGTGTTAGCAGCGAAGACGACGATAGAAAAACGAGTTTCTTAGGAAAATTTGCACATGTTTTACTGTAAAATATGTAAAAAATTTCTAAACACACACCTTGAAAGACAGCGTAGCGGGCCTAGACACAGCCTGATGTGGTGTATATGGTGCTGCTGTGGAGACTTGTTGAATTGTTTTAACTGGGTTTCTTGCTTTAGTGATGGCATTCATTCTGACTACATGTCTGCGATGCAATGTCCTGTTATGCTGCCTGTCTGTGTAACACTGCTGGTTTCTATAGTCCTGGTGTCATAATGATGGTGTTAGGAGGTGGTTTGATTCAGGTAGGACGCCACTGAAGGCCGAGGAGGAAAATGCACGGCCCGCTGCTGTTGGTTTCAACAACATTACTGTATTTGGAGTGTGTATTTTACAGGAAAATGACATCGGATTGGGAAAATACTAAATACTACATTATTCAAATTGTATTGGGGCAAAAACACTTGATCAGGACACAATATGTCTGCTGTAAAATCAGCTCCACAGTGTCATACGCCAACAAGAAAGTCGTTATGTTTCCAGCGTGTGGAGTTCCTCTTGAGACATACAAATTAATACATTAGTCGGATTACATTCGGGACTAAGTGGAAGTCAATCTTAATTTGCATTTTCTAATATTCACGACAGCTTAAGTTGAGTTCTTAATTGTTACAGCCATTAACTTCTCTACACCTGCTGTTGAGCTGCTGCTGCTGCTGCACTGGACAGATGACAAAACATTTCAAATGGCTGCAAAAAACAAAAGAAAAACGTGCAGTTAATGACAACAGAGACTCTGCTGGTTCTCTACATGGACAAAAAGCAAATATATGTAAATCTGCAAAGAGGATCGTTAACAGGTCGATCTGCAGCTCTGCATAGAAACGTACCGGACTGATGTGGATGATAAATCTGAGTGAGAGCTGCATTATGTTGTGCCTGTTGGTCCCTCACTCATGTCTAGAGCCGCCTCGCTTTCATTCCCTTACTCTGGTTAATTTATCCTCTCGTTTATCTCGTCTCACCTCCAACGAAGACATCTGGAACGGGTTTTATTTCAATTTACCTCGTTGATAGCCGTGACATCTCCATTTGTCTTTGGGTAACACGGCGGCGTTTCACCAATCTGCCCGTTTCTGTTTGGAACGCATCGTTCAGTTTGAACGTGCAGATGGATCCCTGGTGATATTTTCAGAAATGGCTTCGATAAATCAAAATGAGGCCCAAACGTGCATGTTTGAGTGAAGCAGCATTGAGCATGTAGTGGGTTTAGAAAACAAATCTGCGCCGTTGGAAGAAACCGGTTCATGAATATAACCCTCCAATAATTAATTTCAGAGTGAACACTGTTTTTTTTTTTTTAAAAAAAAAGCTGATCATGTTTAGTATTGATTGTGCTGGTTTTGAAAAACTAACCTCATTAGCCTGAAGGACAAAGCTGAGAGTGGAGTGAAATCTCTCGTCTCGTGTGATTGAAAAGGCTGTCAGATGGAAGGACTAATCAGATCGAAACGTGAAAGTCAATCTGTTTTTCAGCAGCAGTGGAACGATGAAAGCTCAGGTCTCCAACTTCAGAAGCCTGTTGTAGAAAAGATCCAAACAACCACCTCCTATAGAGACGATATAAAGCACACTTGAGGTTTTCTCACAGAACTACAATTCCTATAAAAAGTATTCACCTCATTTGGAAATGTTATTAGAAATATAAAATGTAAATTGAATGGCTGCAAAGCTCTGCACCCCCATTTAAACTGACTCACCTGGTTTAAAACAGGTGCAACCGACTGCTAGAAGTCATTCAATCAGTCAAATGGAGATCAACAGAGAATGTGTCTCAGTGATTGTGGTATGAAGACTCCTGTATGTGGACGGTCCAGTCACTGGTGGATCAGTACTCCTGGATAGA
>NW_007579198.1:146148-157916 GCF_000690725.1 Stegastes partitus
TTTATGTCCAAAGTGTTGCTGTTCTGCTCATTACATCCACCTTCTTGAGTTCTTTGTTCAGCAGTTTGTTTCCAGAGTCTGGCGTTAAGAGCTTTAACTGAACGACTTGGTTGAATGGAAGTTGTGAATACATCCATAGGGGAACAAGACCTGAATGGTGCAAAAAAAGAAACCGTCTTAAATGGGGAGTGGCTGGAACATGCAAAAAAGTTAGAAAAATAGTAAGATTAGATCAACTTTGCTGATCTTTTAACAGAGAAACTTACATGTTACAGCAGCTAAATAGAAAGAAGGCACAGAATGATAATAATAATAATAACAGTAAAAACATGTAGTACAGAGACAATCAACAAAGACTGAGGAATTACAGGATAAAAAGAATTAAAAACGACACGGCACCGAAGAGCTAGGCAGCTAAAATTAAAAAGAACAAAAGAGAACATGTGAAATAAGCAGGTAGAAAGACAGAATAAAACACTAAAACAAATGAAAGCTAAAAGTAAACTTCACTGTGGCTTTTAAGAAGTGATTTAAAAGAAGTTGCTGCCTCATCTCCTCAGGCAGATCGTTCCAGAGTCTCTGGTGGAGAAAGCTCGGTCACCCTCAGAGAACAACCGTAAGGGACCAAGCTGAGGATCGAGGGCTGTGACGAGGCTCATAGAAGCAAGACAAGAAAGCAAAAGTGCAATAAAAGATATCGTGGAATGAGACACGATGAGTTCACTGTTTTATGGAGCTACTGGATTGTTTCCAGTTCTATGAGGGAATAACTTCAGCACGCTTTGGGGGATGTGATCAAGAGATTAACCGTAAATTGGGAGGCGTTGCATTGTCTCAACTTCAATTAAACTTGTATTTATAAACCTCATTTTAACTCCTTTATGGATTATAATAGTTTATTGTCAACCTCTGGGTCCAATTCTGACTGTATCTGGGATATTCCAATAAGTGGGCTTCAAGATGGCGGCGAGTTTGGGTGTGAAAACTAGCCGATGTGCTGGACCAGCACCACCCACATGGCCTGTATCACATGTATTTAGCATATATTTGGCAAATTAAGTATTTAAGTAAAGAAAACAAGACTTGTTTTACATTTTTATTAAACATTAAACTGGGAAAAGTGTACGAGCATGAAAAAAGGCCAAACATTATCACCTTACGACAGTGGTGTCCAATCCTGGTCCTGGAGGGCCACGGTCCTGCATGTTTTAGATGTTTCTCTCTTCCAACACACCTGAGAGCTTAATGATGAGCTGATCATATGAATCAGGTGTGTTGGAAGAAGGGAAACATCTAAAACATGCAGGACCGTGGCCCTCCAGGACCAGGATTGGACGCCCCTGCCTTACGATCAATAAACATATTATTTACAAGGGAGTAAAGGTATCTTTCCTCTAACGTACGAGATCACACCTGTGGGTCTCTCATGGAATATTTTATCCTTTATAGCTGGAGATCAAACCTAACCGCTGAGCAGTGCAGTTACGATGGACGACATGCGATTCTCTTTGATGTGCAGTAATTAACGTCAGACAGTGTGTGAAGAACTCAGTGAAGCAGATCTCAGGTGAGCAGGTATCTGACAAACCAACAAACACGTTGCCTCCCGCGGCTGACCGGGGTGAGGTAATCTGCCACGCACGGCTGACGATCAGCCCGTGAGTCGCAACGATCGGCTGACCGTGACTTTAAACGGACAAAAGTTATTCCTGGAATCAACTTTTGTTATGACAAAAACCAGGATGATGACATCACTCTATGACGACAAATGGGCTGTTCTACTGTAGGTTGTACAGGAAGTGATTCATTTCTGATTATAAACGGGATATTCTACAAAGCCGTCTGACATTTAGGGGGCAGCACCGCATCCATTTCTGTTTGTTTACACTGAGGCACTGTTTCCCCATGTCTGCCGTGTTTTGAGATTTAAAAAAAAAATGTTATCCACCATTTGTAAGCTCAACTTAGTCTCAGCACGAGCCCTATAGATCAATAATGAACCTATCAAATTCTGATATTTAAATGACTGAGATGAAGCTGCACATAAAGCCGTCACGGATGTTGTGCTGGACGTCTTGTTTTCTTTGCTCTTCTGGACATTAAAAGGTCTGATGTGTGGGAGCGAGTTTCCATACGGGAAACCGGTCCGACTGTGGGAGTAAAACTCAGGCGCCCGGTTCCACAATGACTGACATTTATCAAGCAGAACCAGGCGCGCTCGCAGCTTTACAAATCCGATGAAAAGAGCGAACGTTTTAGCGCGTACACGGAGTTTTAGTCCACGCAGAGCTTTATGCGTCTGACCCAGATCTTTTGTCCTGTTTCCTCTCTTCGGTACAAACGATGGCCAGTGATTGCCGTTTAAGACCTTTGACCTTCGAAGCTCGAAGAATGAAATAAAAAGAACCGCCACGTCAGCGTTTCAGCCTCTAACACGATTTGCAGCTAAACTTATCGGCTAATCATTCAGATGTCAAAGGTGGCGTCTTTGCATGACTTGTTTTGTTTCTTTTACCCGGATAGAAAAACAAACGGTAGGAGAAGCTGAAACACGCTAATGTTTGGCATTTTACCGGATTCATGACTTAATTGATTCGTCCGTTATGGATTCGTTTTCCGCAGAGACCTTTTCAGCCAACGTAAATATTAACCAGGTGTTTGAATGCCGTCTCGCTGCATTAATTCCACCTCTGCCTCCCGTGTGTGAATGCAACATTTAGCATATTATTCTACAGATGACTGGAAATCAAACCGCTTTTAGTTGCTCCTTTCGCTGATGTAATCGATGTATTATGTGGCTCTTTGCAGCTGGTTTTCTTTCACAATAGCTGGAGTGTAGGTGGAAGACATTGAACACGCCGCCTGTGCTTGTGTATTTGTGCTGCATCTCATATATATATATATTTCTAGTTTATAGAACCTCCTTGACAATGAGATGCTGTCCTTTCAGTCAATTCAACACCCTCCTGAAATCACACATCTGTAAGCCTGCAGGATCGAAACAGTTGCACCTTGTTCTGTGCAATAAGCTTTAAGAGCGTTTTCATTTCAGCTCCTTGACTGCTTCTTTATCTTGCTTTTTGTTCTTTTCCTGTCATTGCTACTGGCTGGTAAATTGTCGGTGTTCTCTTCGACGATCCCCCAGAGACAACAGAAGCCGTCCTGTTGGTCTCCCTTCTGTATTAAGTGCTGCAATTCAGAGCTGCCAGAGCCGTGCGGTGAAGCTATGCCTCAGGAAATCAAACCCGCCGTCCGCTTGGCTCGGCCGGCGCTAATAGACGAGGCGGTGGCGGTTTACAGGTTAGAGATGCTGGTCTCTCACTGGAAGGCTGATCCAATAACACGCCAAAAGGAGTAAATCAGGTCAGGAAAAGAGCAGCACTTGCCCTTAATACGCCAACGAGGCAAGCAATAGAATGACCATTTACTAACTGGACACATGCCTGATGAAACTTTGATTGTTTTCTCCCACTTCAATGGCTTGTAAGCATGTGTGCACATGTGAAAAGACATGGTGTTTATTAGACGAAGGCTCAATCAATGGGTTTCTTTTTTTTAATGCCGCAATCAAGGAGACCAATGACCAGTATTTGAAACAAACATTTGCAGTAAGAATGAAAATCTAGTTGTCCAAATTTATGATAACACAAACTCCAGCTCAACATGCTATTGAAATATATTTTGGTTTATTTCTGTTTCATGTCTGTTTAATTAAAAGAAAACTAAGAATGTCCTCATCAACTTGTTTTTTTGTTTGCCAACAATCAAGTTCAAATCATTTAGAGTACATTACAGGTGTATACATTAATCTAATATAGATGTTGGAATAGTTAAATAGCTCTACAACGCATTAAAAACTATTTGCATTTCGGCCCCCAGGCTGTTCCTTAGTGTTCTGTAGGAGTTCAGGAACCTTGTTGTAAAGGTACGTTAGGACACTCTCTGAAATGTAGTGATAGAGGGCAGGATGTGCTACAGAAAACCTGTTTTCTCTACATGCATGTCAGTGAATGTATCGTAGATCAGCTGTAGTACCTGGTTGTTCCACCAGGTGGAGCCTCTCACTGTTTAACACTGTAGAGGCGTCACTCTGACTACAGGCAGTTCATGTTGGCAGCAGAGAGCATTGTGGGGGTTTAGCTAGCAAAAGGACCATGACAAAGACTTGTGGAGAGGTTAATGAGCTCCAACTAGAACTTATGCATTTCTAGTCAAAGCAGCTTCAGGTCTGGATTTAGACTTGGTCTACACTTTCTTTTAAACTGGTTTCAGACTTGGTTTTGCACTTTGTTTCAGTTTCATTTCAGACGACCGTTAGAGCAGCTTTTGGACTGATTTCAGACCAGTTACAGACCTGGTTCTTGAATTGGTTCATAATTTAACCATTTAAAAATATGTCAACCAATGCAGCAAAAGAAGAAGGTCATGCATGTCAGAAAATGTATCGTAGACCGGCTGTAGTACCTGGTTGTTCCACCAGGTGGAGCCTCTCACTGTTTAACACTGTAGAGACCAGAGGAGGCCTCACTCAGACTACAGGAAGTTCATGTTGGCGAACAGTAAGCAGGAGTTTAGCTAGCAATGGGACCATGACAGAGACGACTGTGACGGTTAGTGACCTTGGACCAGAGTTCTTATTGAAGAGATGGACTAGGACAGTGTTCCTGTGTTCCAGTGTCGTGTGGTGCACAGCTGCCCTTGTGGCTCAAATCATGTGTTTTTATCAATCATTGATTATTGATTGAGAAAATGGCTAAAAATGTGCATCCCTGTCCAGCAACAAGTTGTGCTGTCTCTTTATTACACCTTTGTGATAGCGGAGCAAAAGAAGGATCAGGTTTAGGTTCATGCCGACACCGATTAGGAAAAAAAATGCTTCGATCTGCATCCGTGAAGAGAACTTTTCCGTGTTTATCCTTCAGTGTTTTTAGGTTGTCTATGATACTACAATAACACTCAGTACCAGTAACTGGCCAAGCCAATAATCAGTCGATCCCTTCAAGATATGTCAGACAATGTGGGGATTTAATTCCATTCAAGGACAAAATGATTGACTTTCTTGTTTTTTTACAACCTTGGATATAGAAAGAGTTCCTCTTAGAGAAACCATGGGGGGGTTTAGCCTTAACGTTGCTGTTTTAGTGAGTTTGAAGTGTCTCTAAGAGTTCTTCAGCCCTAAACGTTTACAAGAAGCTCCGTTCAACCCACTGGAGATCCAATCAGCTTTCAAACAGCCTGTCACGGATGATCAGAAGCTCAAAATACTGAAAAAAGCTGTCAGAGAACGTTGTTTTGATCTCTTCCAGGAGCCTGACAGATGAGTTTGTGACTGAGAGAGAAGCTGCACAAATGCGGGATTTACTTTAAGCTTTAATTGTCTTCCCTCATTCTAATCAGTGTCGTTGAACATTTAGCCCGATGTGCATGTTTCCTCTTAATGCAGGTGATAGATCAGGAATCCAGCTTATGACATGAGAACTGTGAGAATCAACACGTTGCTGCTCTGCTGCTGGACAGCCGTCGATGTGTTTGACTCTGTGAGGTCGTTCCTGCTCAGAACAGCCTCGTCTCAGTGAAGCAGCATAAAATAAAGATTAAAGAGCCTCCTGCATGCCTCAGATCTTACTTTCTGTTTCAACAGGTTACGTCCAGGCATCCAAGCGGGATAAGAAGTTCGCCACCTGCGCTCCGAACTTCTCGTACGCGTCGCTGTGCGAGTGTCTCCGCCGAGCCTTCATCTACCGGCAGCCGTCGCCGGTGGAAACCGTCCTGTTCAACAGGAAGCAGGGCCGACAGGTAGGGCAGGTTGCCAAGCAACAGGTGGCCAGCCTGGACTCGGACAAGCCAATCCTGGGCTTCAGAGCGACCAATGAGAGACTGTACATCCTGACCTCCAGTAACCTCTTTGTTCTAAAGGTCAACAATAATTAGATTTGGGATCCTGGGACTGTTAGTTTTCATCTCTAGACCTTCTAAGAACGCCATCATTCCAAGATGAAGATTCAATATCTGCTTCAACTGAGTAAAACCTCTCATGTCTTAACTGTCTGTGGATGTCTTCTCCTGTTTCCCTTTTAATGTGCTGATAAACCAACGAGTCTAACAGTAAAAAAATATAAAACAAATGTTTCCTAGAACTGATTTTTTTTTCCCCAGTACATTCATTACAGAGGTGAATGTAAATAAATAAATACTCAACAGTAATCTTTAGTAGGGATGTCGCGATCAATACCGAGTCTTAATTTGATGCCATTTTTCTAAGACTAAACACGCTTCAAATTAAATAAATGTTTAGAACAACTATAGTTGACCAAACAACAGCAGCCACATCTAATGAAGGTCCTCGTAGGTGGTCAGGAACTTAACTTAACTTAAACTCAAGTGCTGCAAAAAGAAGTAGTTTTGATTTGAAATATGGCACCTTTGGTTTTCCATACAAAAAGCTCCAAACAATGGTCAGAACCTGTGCGATGAGTTTAGCATCACTCGCTGTGATATTTTTGGCCTTGTTGTCATCTCTCCTATAAAAAGTCTTTTTCATCTGCTGAAGCCTTGGTCTGAGTTACATGAATGAGCTCCGTGTTCTGGTGAATTTTACTTTTTAAAAGCCCTAAAGCAGCTGTTTGTGCACCTCAACACACTCACGTTGCAGATATGAGGTGTGTGAGGAAAGTTTCAGGAGTGGTGTCACAGAAGATGTATTTCAAACCCAAACTGCAAGTGTTTCCCTTCGTAGTAATCCCCCTGGAGTCTAACACACTTCTCCAGCCTTCTCCATGCACTCCTGGAAGGATTCTTCCAGGACCCTCCTCAGCTCCGTCATCACAGCCATCTTGATGTCGTCCACATCTTCTAAACCGCTCCCCTCGATGACCCCCTTGAGTTTTGGGAAGAGGAACAAATCCCACGGAGCCAGGTGGGGTGAGTAGGGAGGTTGCTCCAGCACGGTGATGTTCTCCTCAGCCAGGAACTGTGGGATGCTCAGGGCGTTATGAGCAGGTTGTCATGGTGAAGCAGCCTCCACTGGTCCTGCCACAACTCTCGCCTCTCGTAGTTTGTAGTTCAGGTTTGAAACACAGTCGTGACTTGATAATCCGACCCTTCACAATCCTAAACCTTGCTACCCGACAGATTTTTAGGAAAGGAACGGAACCCATGAAAAACATACCGACAGCCTTGGATCCTTCCAGCATCAAGCCCTCCTTGTATCTCGACCTCCGTCTTGACAATCCGACAGCCTTGATATCTGACATATAAGAAGGTTTTGCATTTAGTGTCGGATTATCGAGTCACGGCTGGATATCTTTTGTGACACCAGTCCTGGAACTTTTCTGACTCTCCTCGTCCTTCAGGTTGGTCTGCTTTTCGTTTTACTCACTAGTTATAAAATACTTGAATCAGACGTCTGCACATTTCGTACCAGTAGAGTCAAGTTAAAGCTCACTGCATCATTACCAGCCTTTTGTAATTCCATGAAATTCAATCCACAAGTGAGACTGTGCACGTCCGCTCTTAATGAAACACTCGCTAGATTTCAGGCTGCTCGGTTGTCGTATCCCATCAGATGGTCAAAGAGGAGGCGGGCGCCGAGGAAATCCCTCCACTTGGCTCATTTCAAAATCATTTCTGTGGGAAACTATGAAAGGGACGAACATTCATTTCCATAAATTTCCATAAACATGTTTCACACATCGCGCCGGCTTCTGTTGCGTTAGCCTCAATCTCGGACAGATTGGCCGAAGCCTCGGAATCTCAAGAGGCCCGAAAATTCAATCATGTCTTCTACCAATGTGTGTTTTTTTTCTTCTTCTTCTTCTTCTTCTTTTGATGCATTTAAATGGAAATGCTGCACCTTCTCATATATAAGCTGGGAGTATATCTATAAATACCGCAGATGGCGTCTTCTTCTTCTTCTTCTTTTGATGCATTTAAATGGAAATGCTGCACCTTCTCATATATAAGCTGGGAGTATATCTATAAATACCGCAGATGGCGTCTGATACCTCTGAGGTATTAAAATTCACATTTTAAACTCTTTTTTTTTTTTTTTTCCCCCTGCAGCATTAAAGATGAGCTGCCAGTCGTTCTTTGAGCCAGAATCCTTGCAGGTAAACAAACATTTGCAGCAGCAGCGACATTGTTCCATTTTGAGGAAAAAAAAACTCCCAAAGAAAAATCATCAAATCGACCGAGAAACATTCAAGAGACACTAATTTTTTTTTTTTGTTAAAAGAAAAGTTGTTTTTTTTCCTCACGTTTTCTTTGATTGTAGCACCAGAGAGACGCACGAACTGATACAGGACTGGAGGTTTGTGTAGGATTAGATTTTTTTTTAAAAAGGCTTAAACACGACATCACCTCTGGCTGCTGCGGGGAGCAGATCCGTATCAGCCACTGAGGGCGACGGTAAACGGAAACCAGCCCGTTTGCCGTCCGTTAAAACTTCCAGAAATTACAGCCGAACCAATTTATCGATAAAGCCTGAAGCTGGCGGTGTTGTGTGAACTGGAACAACAGAGAGTTTCTTCTTGTAACGACAGTGTGAGCTCCAGTCAAAGGCACTTTAATTCTCTTCATAAGGTCGGGGCCAGAGTTTTTTTGTGAGGACTATCTGCAATTTGTGTCCTGGTCTCCCTGGAGTCTGCTGCTTTCTGAGGCGTTTCTCTTTTGCTCTGCTAAGCCGCACAATAGGCTGCGGGTAATCGCCTTTTTTCCTCTCCCCCCTTTTCCCTCTCATTGTTTTGCCGCGGAAAATCCAGTTTCGCTCTGTTTTTATTTAATTATTGGTGTGCAATTGCATTAGACCGCACCGCTTGTTTTTATTAGCTGGACCAGCTTCCCCAGATTACTCGAAGGCGGCTTGTCAAAGCTGCTAATGTCTCCGAGGACGAGCTCTGTGTTTACTCAGACACAAAGACGAAGAAGGAAAAAAAAAAACCTCGCTGTCGAGCCGCCCGGCCACAGAGAATTGGATAATGAAAAACGGTAACTGCTCGACGTCCACATTTCCCAAACCTTCACGCGTTCAGGTATAAACACCACGTCAATTACAAAGTCGGCTGTTTGGCAAACTTTATTAAAAGGGCTTTTTCAAGACCTGACAGCCGCAGGTTGTAAAAAGAAAAAAACTAATCAGTTCCTCTGAGTGCGTTTCATTAGCTGCAGGGTCAGAAAGCTTGATCTGCTTCTATATTGGAATCAGGTTTCCTGAGACGTCGACGACGTGCTGCTGAGTCATATCTGCTGTTTTCTCCGACACACAGAGCAGGTGAGCTTCAGACATTCAGACGGATAGAAAGGGGAAGATGTGCAAGAGCTTTTACTGATGCATGAATCACGGTGGCATCAGAAGGATGCTCGCAGACCAAACACAGTGGTTAACACTTTTATGATATCATTTCACGTCTGCACCAAAGTCTAACGTCGTCGTCTTTGCTTCAGCAGGTTTCACGACATGCAACCTGTTGAACCTGGTCGGTTTTGTGTAATCCTACTAACAGAATATGCGGTGACATTTCTACATGCAGCTGGTTCATTAGATTTACAATAATTCATTAAAGCAATAAATGAACTGATTCAAATTTGTTGCCTGTTTTAAAACACCAGAATCCACGTAGAAGCAAAGTTGCCTTCAAGAGTTTGCAGAGCAGGTTCGAGTGTTTCAGCTCAGATAGCATGTTGAGTTGTTGACTGCATTCTCACAGCTGTAAATTTTTAAAATTTTCCAGCACACGACATTCAAACAGTTCTAAAAACCAAACACCACACAGCCCTGCATCAGGAGGACACGTTCCTGAAAAAACAAATCCAACCAGACCGCCTCACAATCAGCTTGTTTTAGATGCACGATAAAGTCATGCAAAGTTTTTGCCCTCATGCTGAGAATATTGTTTAGATTTAAAGGCCCTTGAAGTCCATAATGTTGGTCTTTTTAACTCTTGTTGCCTTTTCCATCATTTCTGAGCTTCATAACTTCACCTCACACAAAACAACAGTCATGCATTTTCATTCTTTCATAGATTTGTTATAGTTCTTCTGGAAAAATTACAAATTTGCTGAGTTACAAATACACATACAGCAATGCTAGTGTTTTGTTCAACGTCCTTTTGGCCATTTTGACCTCAGCACTTTTCATATGGAAGGATTTAAGTCAGGACTAATCCCAGCCTGATGGAACCATGTCTTCACCACTTTGATGTGTTTGGACTCATTGTCTGGTTGGAACATCCAACTGTGTCCCAGATCAACCTTCTGCTGATGGTTTCAGGTTTTAATCCTCCTCCTTCATTGTTCCATTGACTTTGTGTAAAGCTCCAGAGCATGATGCTGCCACCTCCATGCTTGATGGTAGGTCTGGTGTTCTTGGGGTTAAAGGCCTCACCTTCTCTCCTCCACACATGGTTCTGCTCAGTGTTTGTTCCACAGAACTTTCCTCCAGAAGGCCTTTTCTTTGTCCATGTGATCAGTGGAGCTTTAAGGTTCTGCTTCTAGAGGAAGAACTTCCTTCTCCATCAGCCTCTCAGCTCATGTTGATGTCAGACCCTGTGGACACTGACGGCTGTGTTCCAGCAGCTTCTGGTCCATCCAGAGCTGCTTTCTGCTGGTTCCTGGTTGACTCTTGACCATCCTGACCAGTCGTCTCTCAGCAGCAGGTGATAGTTTGTGTTTCCTTCCTGATGGTGGCAGTAACACAACTGGACCGTGAACGTTATGCTGACACACTGATGGTTCTGGGATCTGAAGCTGCTCTGAAACGGCTCCAAGTGACTTTTTGACTTGTCCAAGCCACTTATTTGCTTTTTCAGATCTTAGATGAGCTCCTCAGACTTTCCTACTTTACAGTTTGTGGCTGAGGCTAATGAGTGGATCAGATGGTTCTGTTTAAATTGGCTCAGAGGAGTCAGCAGCTGTAGACAATCGTAATCACTCAGGAGACGTTAAGAAGCCATGCTGCTAAGTAAATTAGATCAACACAACTTTCTACATCACTACAACTGGTAAGTCAAGTTGCTGTATGTGTATTTTTGACCCAGCAGATTTTGTTGTATTTCCAGAAGATCTGTAATAAATCTATGTTTGTTTCAGTGGTTCCATCGTTGGGAATCCAGAGTTCTAGGAGTCACTGGAATGTAAGGCTGCTGTGATATTCATGGTCTCTACGAGTGATTGTAAACTTTTAGTCACGACTCTTTGTCTGAAATTGTAAATCTAGCGAACAATGTGTCACGTAAAAGCATTCAAGGTCACATAAATACAGCCAATCACAATGAATACAGTCAATATGTTATCTTTATTAACGGGTGCAAACGACGTGCATCTACACAATAAGCTGCAGATACATGACTGTGTTGCATAAACAGAAACGCGCCGCAAAAAGAAAACGCTGCAGTCACACAACAGGAGTGCCACAGGCCTCTAGGGGCAGCAGTGAGCTACAACGGTGAGCCAGTAACGGTAGTTGAGGGAAAAGCTGCATGAAAAGGTTTGTATTCTCTGGTCTCCGTGGATAAACATGAATAACAGAGAACACAGGCAGACGGTAGTAAAACTCCACTTGAGCAGCCACTTAAGCGGCTACTTTTTTTACACACTTTGAACACGGCGGCTTAAACAATTTATGGATTTTTACGAATTCGCCTCGAGACCAAAGTGACGTTGAGAGCGACAGAGAGACTGAGGAAGTGATGAAGTGATTCTGAGGCTGTTCAGCTCCTGAAGACACTGAAGAAGACGACTTTAGTGGTTTTAGTGCAGGAGGAAGATGAAGA